>NC_135715.1:69040468-69246339 GCF_964656455.1 Halichoerus grypus
AAATGCCCCAAGACACCATCACTATAAGCTTTTCAAGCTCCTTACACTTACACAAAAGGCAAACCCTGAGCTACCAAGATTTCCAGCTCCACTCACAGAGCTTCATTCCCGTGAAGTCACTTATCAGATGGACTTTTCTCTCTCTCTCTCTCTTTTTTTAAGATTTTATTTATTTGAGAGAGAGAGAAAGGGAGAGAGTACATGAGCAGCAAACAGAGGGAGAAGCAGGCTCCCCACCAAACAGGGAGCCCGACACGGGGCTCCATCCCAGGATCCTGGGATTATGACCTGAGCCAAAGGCAGACGCCCACCTGACTGAGCCACCCAGGCGCCCTGGACTTCTTTTTCATTTACATGCATATGAGAGTTGATAAGCTAATTCTGTTTTGTCACCTGTACGTTGAATGTATGGATTCCAAGTGAAACAGGACCCAAAGGTTTTACCTCAAAACAGCGATCACATCCGAAAACAAAAACTAATATCCATACCCACCTTTCTGAGGCCTCCACATGGCAATGAATGAACAGGGAGGCTGCAAGGCACCTCGGAGTTAATGAGCACAAAGTCTCTCAAGACAGGCCCCAGATTCCTACCTGGCTCCAGACCTTACTAGCTAGGAGAACTGGGGCAAGCTATTAATCTCACTAAGCCTCAGTTTCCTCACCTGGGAAATGGGGATAATAGTGGTGCCGAGCTCATTCAGTTGTTGGAGAGATTAGATGACGTTATGAATAAAGTGCTCAGCACAGTGTCTTGCATATAGTAGACAATTAAGCTTTAGTGATATTGATATTTATGATGAAACCTTAGGGACACCTTTGGAAGTTAAGCACATGTTTGTACCACAGGTATGACTTAGAAGGTATATCACTTTTGAACCCCAATGGTAACAATTTGGGGCTAGCAAGTTGGAGACATTTCAAACATCTGCAGTAAGCAAGCACGCTATTATATATTGTTACTCAAGCATACAGAGATTCTCTTGGTCCACCTTATAAAAGGGATCTTTAGCTGGCTCTTCAAAGTTTTCAATCCTACTATAAACATATTAATTGGCTGAGAATGCCACTCATATATTTCAAGAGCAAACGATCATAAAATTTTAAATGCTACTGAGAAAAGAATGTTTTTAATGGCATCTCACTTTCCCTGTAAAGAGCGAATCAGTAACTAAGAGCCCAGTTTCTGTCCGTTAGAACCTGAAATCTTGCTCATGTGTGCTTTTTTTTCTCATTTGAGTACCTTTAAAGAGAGCATATATTGTAAAAGAACAGAAAAGGCCTTTTGTTTTGTTGAAAGGCCTACAAATCAAATAGAATGACACCTGCTGCAAGCTGGGATAAAACATTTATCCTTTTGTCTCCTCTCTGGCGGGGGCAGGGACGCTTATAAAAAAAAAATGTAGTCTGAACAGGCACCTGGACAGAGGGACCTAAAATACAAAATAAAATCTGAATTTGTCCCTGGCTTGTTATGAGACTTCAGATGTCATTTAAGAGGAACGAGGGACCTTTCCTTAATGATCTTAGGAGACCATATAATGATTCTTTAAGCAAGGGATTAGGCATAGATTTTGGAGGCTCAGAGAAAAGTAGCAGTAATACAGGAAAGCTGAAAGGTGTCAGGAAGTGGTGTCCAAGAGTGGAAAAAAAAGTCAGAAAGTAACCTGAGACATCATAATTAGTAATACCATCTACATTTATTCAACATTAATACTGTGTTTAAAAATATCTATTTTATCATATTTAATCTTTCCCCCAACCTAGGAAGTACTATTAATAGCCCCATTTCATAGATGAGAAAATGGAAGCTTAAAGAGGCATAGAATAAGGTCAAGGTCATAGAGCTGACAAAATTTAAGTCTAGCAAATTTTAGAACGGAATCATTTACTCTTTTCTTTCTTTCTTTCTTTCTTTCTTTCTTTCTTTCTTTCTTTCTTTCTTTCTTTCTTTCAATAACAAGCAAGGCAAGAATCATGGTTATCAACCTTCTTATCCAAAATTCAGGAAGAGATGCTAAGACCCTTGTTATCACTACATAATAGGAGTGCTTCAGGCCCCATTGGTTGTCCAGGACTGCTTACTGCCTTCCTGGTGGGCTCTAGCCTGGGGAAAAAATTGTTCCCTGGGCTTTGCCCCACCCCGAAGGAACCTAGAGAAGAATGCTGTTATTTTTCATATCAATTTGATTTGTTGTACAGGTTGTGGTCTGTATAAGGATGCCGGACTGGGGTAGGGGTGGGGCAAGTGAGGGTGGCAAGCTTGTCTGAACTCTACTCTCCAAGCTGTAAAGGGTTTGGAAATGGGCTGGGTCCACCCTGTGTGTGCCACACATCTGCCCAATACTCAATCCACAGGAAGGGGTGCCTAATTGTGATCCATATAGCAAATGGACTGGTGGTAGCCTGGGGTGGTGCAGTAGGAACTCCAAGAAAACAGAGCATTTCAAGAAGGCAGAGGCCAACTGGTCACCCGTGTCCCAGCCTAGCGCTGAGTGGCAGGGTGGGATGAAGGTTGTAAAGGGTGCATGGACTGTATATTACAATCTGTGGCATTTAGCCATCCTGCCTGAGTTCTTACTCTCTATTCTCTCCCTCCAGAAGAGCCATGTGTCTCTCAGTTGTGTATCTGCCACAGCCCCTAGCACACACTTAACTTCTCATGCAAAAAACACAGAGGGAGTCACTAAATGAACAGATGTGTCCGCATGCCTACCACTATCTGTTGCCCGTGGAAAAAAAATGTACAACTGAAGTGCAACCGGTTTGTGTTTTAATTCATATTGAGTTTTTCTTTCCTAGCATTTCTGACAATTTTTTTTGAGACGAAAATATGTGGTGTTCAAAAAAATGTGAAAACAAAGCTAGGCAAACAATCTGGATGCTTGCCAACATCAAGAGGCTTCTCGTAATGGTTTTAAAGAGTCTGATTGAGTTGATTGGGTTAGGGTTGGAATCCGCCCCCTTTCCCTGTGGATGGCTGCACGTGGGCACACACGTGTAATTACTGTCAGAGTGACACGTACATTCATGCATAGAATGTATTAAGCAGAAGAGAAATGTTTTCCTAGCATCCTGAGGAAACAAAGGAAAATCATTTATTCTAAGAAAAAAACAGCTTTATCAATTTTTGCTCAGTTTAAAATTCCAAAAAAAAAGCATTAAATATATCCTATTCCCACAATTACCTATTGTTCCTTAATAAGAACAGTTCCAAGTCAAATTAAGCATCACCTGAGATCAATGGTGACAATTATGTGGAAGTCTTTGTTTCTCTTTATGCAGGATGAGGTCCTTTAGAGAAAAAGAAAGCATCAATATCAATCAAAAACTTTTTTGATATATTTTAGGTGCATAATTTTGGGCTGATCGATCTCGTGCTAAAAACACAGTAGAGAAAAAAATATGAAGTGATGCCACATCATGTTCATCTTGTAAACAGAAAACTCAATAATCATTCCCTTAAAAAATCCAACCCACACGCACACATCTTCACAAAAATAGATCCTGCAAATTTTGAAAACCCTTACTCCATTACTATTCAGTACAAATACTTTTTTTTCCAAAGGAACTGAAATACATTGAAATGTTCTGAATGCCCCAGAACCTCATTAAAGCACAGCTTGTTGTGCCCAGATTCAGACGTAAACAAGGAAAATTGTATCTCTTAAAATGGTTTTCATTAAAGATTAGCAGCAGAACCCATTTTTCTTCTCCACTCACCTCCTCTGCCAAGGAGTTTTATAAGGGACTGTGAGCCCTGACAAAGGAATCGAATGTCAGTCTAGCTCATGGGAAGCCCATGAAGGATCTGAGCAGTGAAAGGCATCCGATGGCTGCAGGGAGCAGGGTCAAGCTTGAAATCCATCCCCCTTGCTGCCCTGTGCGGGGAAGTCCCCCTCCATAAGCCCATAGTCACCCAGGGTGTGTGTTACAAGTTTAGCGTAGGGTAGGGGAATTCACATTAATCGAGCACTTGAGGTTGAGACACTGCTAGGCTGTATTTCAGAGGACCTGTATGGATGCGCACAAGCAAAGGGCCACATCTGCTGGGCCCTGCAAGACACATCTCAAAAAGTGGTGCCGACACATCATTAGAATGAACTGGGACTCGGGTGTCTGTTAACTCTGGTCTCTACCCCCAGTGTCTTCATAATGGGTGAAATGAAAATTGGGCCTCTCTCCCAACACTTCCCACTAATGTTCCCAATATTTGCTCTTGAATGGGGACTTCCAGAGCAAATTCTCCATGGATATTAATTAGAAGGGACACACTATATTATGCCAGAACCAAGGCCTGGCTCTCCCGCATAGGAGCTCTGTTGCTTGGCCACTGAACACCTCCCAGCCTCAGTTTCTTTATCTGTAAAATAGTGTTTATCTCACGGGGCTATTATGAGGATTAAATGAGCACATAGCCAGATGACAACTGTTAAGTAGCAGATCTAGAGCTAGCAACAAATTCCGAATACGCAGCACAAAATACTCCCTTAACTCTAAAGTCAGGTTAGGGAAAGGGGGCGGGGGGGGGGGGCGGCTAGAGAGAGAGAGAGAGAGAGACTCTGCTCATCACAGAGGTTTCCATCTCTACCCCCCACTGGCTGCCAGGGTAAGGCCAAAGTTTTGCCAAAGTAAAGAAAGCCTGAACTTATGCACATACAAAAAAATATTATTTAATATTTTAGTGCTTCCAACTTTCAGTGCCCAGGGTAAAGCCAAGTAGAGGTTCTGGTGAGCTTAGTAGAGGCTCAATATCTACCTTTCTCATTGACCTCTCAAGGTAGTGCCTACTTATTTGAATATTAAGCTCGAGCTAATCCAAGAGATGTAGTTCATACATATTTTTTACGTACAAATATAAAGATTTGATCTCAATTTCTGCAAGGCACAGAGTAGTTAATACTGTATTTATAGACTGTATGTGAAGAGAAAATACGGGTTTCTTCTGCTGCCTTTTATCGTGGAAGCACACAACGGGGCTGATAACTTTACTACCCTATTTTCTTTTTTTTTTTTTTTTTAAGATTTTATTTATTTATTTGAGAGAGAGAGAATGAGAGAGAACACATGAGAGGGGGGAGGGTCAGAGGCAGAAGCAGACTCCCTGCCGAGCAGGGAGCCCGATGCGGAACTCGATCCAGGGACTCCAGGATCATGACCTGAGCCGAAGGCAGTCGCTTAACCAACTGAGCCACCCAGGCGCCCCTACTACCCTATTTTCAAATAGCACCAGCAACCAGAGAAATTATTTACACTGAGATACAAACAGATCCAATATCATGAGCTGCAATAGGAGCCAACAATTAATACATGATTATAAAATATTAAGTCCTTTCTGAAGAAATAAAAATATGGCATTTGCTTTGCATGTCATTATTTACCAAAAATGCACAGATTGATAATACTTAGGATTAAAAAAACAATTATATTAATCACCACTCTTCCCAAACACTGTTTGCCCTTGAAAGGAGAACTAAGAAAATAGTTTTTCCCTATAAAAATGATAATTTAACACACAAACAAAAAAAAGGTGCATTCTCATAGTTGCATTTAAGTATTTTGGCTATGGCAAGACATTTCCATTATTAAGTGATTAAAAATTAAGTACCTAATTTTAGGGCTAGAACTAATATTCCCACTAATGTTCCCAATTTCATACACAAAAGTAAATATTAGATTTTAAGTCATAAGAGGCAGATCAACTTTTCCTCAAAGGTACCATTTAATGTATATAGTTATTGAAATCTAGAATTTTAGAGTCAATGAAATTGGGAAAAATTGGAAATTTTGATTAGTTTTTTTATATCTTTGCTACTTAAACTTTACACATACTAACCATTTTTCTCTTTTAGGTGTGATCACATGTTTGCAGTTATCTACCAACAAAGTCTTGACTGGGAGTCAAGAAACTCTTTTTTCTGTTCCTTACTCTGACCCTGATATGATGACCTTGGACAAGTTACTTTCTACTAAATGGGGAAAGCTGCTTCTTATCACCAGACGGGCTCATCTCGTAGGGCAGGCCAGCCTTTGATTTTCCATAGTATTGGGAGGAGCCCCGGCACGGGGAAAGAACACCGCGTAACAAATTATTTGATGGCAGTCTTTGGCATATGTTATTTGAATCTTTTGGCAACAGATTCACCTTCTCAATTCTGTTCTGATAAAGCTAGGGTCTTTAGAATCTAGGATCCTTTTGTATCCCATATAAAGCTAGGATCTTCAGGATCTAGGATCCTTTTGTATCCCATATAAAGCACGCGATGGCTGATGAGGAGCAGCCGTGGACACAGGACCAAAAAATAATTGGGAAGTAGAAAGAGATAAGTCAAAGTGAAAATGATCGAGTTGTCTTCTGTGAAGGTAATATGGCAGGATCAAAGTGCTTCATCTGGTTTAGAGGAAAACCGATGCACAGTCTACAACTGGCCAAGTCCTGGAAACCAGGGATACACCATAGCTGAAAAGCAGCTCATTGTCCCTGAGATGAAGAATTGAGCTAAGGAATTACAGATACATAGAAGAGCCCTTCAGGTGAAACGAATGTTCTAAGAAGAAGTGTCTACCTCACTGAGCATCACCGATTCAACCTTCACAGTGACCATCTGTCCACGGATCTGCCTTTAGAGGAGTCCGACAACAGTGACGTGGAGAAACACGTGCATTGCCTTCTCCACCCCCAAGCACAGATCAATGTGGGAGAAAAGGTCACTCTGAAGGCCCAAGTAAATCCTGGAGGATAGAGACAGGCTTGCCAGGCATGTTTTTAGAAAGGGTGGGGAAATCACCACCCTATTTCGACCAGACAGGCAGAGCTTTGTGTAGGAGGGTGGAGCTGCTAGAAACCGTCTGAATGATGGGAGGGAGCAGCTTGACAGGCTGATGGGGAGAGCAGTTCCAACTGCCCCACTCAGCTAAGGAGTCAGAGAAAGAATAATGAGCTTTGCAGACCGTCAGGGTGGGTGGGGTCACTTTGAGCAGCCCAGGGAAAGCGAGGTGGAGGGTCAGGATTCCAATCCCCACCATGTCAGTTGTGGAGAGAGCCAAGCTCGGGTCAAGCCCTCACTCCACCAGGTACTGACCTCAGTGATCCACTCCTGTGGGCAAGCTATTCCCTTCTCATTTATAGGGGACAGGTGATACTGTACCATCTGCTAGCTACAGAAGCTTGTCTCAGGATCTCAGAGGAGATCCTGTAGATGGAAGGGCTTTGTATCCACAAAGTGCCCATGTTAGGGTGCTCAGGGCTCCAGAAGGCTAAGGATCACACAAAAGGGCAGGAGGCCCCCTGTCAGCTCTTCCCTCTTCCAGAAACACATCATCACCTTCCAGCCATTGTGGACTTTAGCTTTTGGATTAGGGGCATACCAGGGTTCTCCTGCTATTTAAGTGGCCATTTGTAAACTCCAGGAATGTGTTGGTGGTTTGCTTGCGCCTTATCCAAATGCCACTTAGGTCTCTGGATAAATACAGGATGGGTGGCAACTGCAGACTGCATACTACTCCACCCTACCTCAAGATTTATTTTCCATCTTCTTTGCTCTTCAAGAGAATTTTTTTCTTATTCTTTATAATTTTTTTTTAAAAATCTACTGTCTGTAAATTCTTATATCCTCATCTTTATATATAACTTCCACATATCTAATTTAAATTTTATGTTCATGAAAACAACGGGCAGCAGAAAAGTAAGGAAAGGGGACATGGATATGGACCTTCTTTTGAACTGTTGGATAAGATTTTGGGACATTTCTGATAGTAAGAAATGTATCAGCAAGAAGGCTAAATCTGGAATGAATATAGCGATACTCTCTCCTTTGGCTTTATATCTACTTGTACAGATGAGGACATTGAAAGTTATGGGGACCCGACAGCTAGGACATGGCAGAGTAATGATAACAACAATAATGAAGATAATGGCTGGCTAGATGATAGAGCCAAGATTGGAACTCAGATCTGATGCTAGGCCAGTCACGTCCAATAGAAATATAACAGAAGCCACATATGCAATTTAAAATTTTCTAGTATGTACATTTATAATAACAAAACTGGTGAGAGTAAATATATTTTATTTAACCTAATATACCCCAAATATGATCATTTCAACATGTAATATATGTAAAATTATTAGTGGGACACTTAATATTCTTTTTGGTTTTTTTTTTGTTTTTTTGCACTAAGTATTTGAAAGCTGGTGTATTGTTTTATAGCACGTTTCAATTTGGAGAGCCACATTGCATGGGCTCAATAGCCACATGTGGCTAATGGGTCCTTTATTGGACAGTGCAGGTCTAGGAAGTTCTTAACTATTTTTGGACTCTTATGGCAGTCTGGCAAAACCAATAGGCTCCTTCTCAGAACATGAATAAGACAAAATGCATGAGATTACAATGGAAACCAGTTATTTTGAAATAGTTATCAAATTATTTTAAAAACCACAAAAACTGTGGTATTGTAGATACACATTTCTTTACATACACATTAAAGAACATAACCCAGAGGTAAGCCCAATAATTATAATAATTTTTCAATAAAATAATAAACATAAACAATATTGAAATCTACCTAAAGCAACTGTAACATGATGAAAAAAAATCTGATTTCAATTGGTAGTGAAGTTAAAGGTGCTGCTAATATTATTTTTGTTGCTATATTAGTACTTGAAAATGGTAAATTTCAGTTAGAAGTTAATGAGAAGCAAAATGTAATTTTTTCCCATCTTAGCCCTTGGATCCCCGCAATCCTACCCGTGGATCTGCTTGAGAGCACATGTTCTCACCACTAGTCTACTCCTCCCACACACCACTCCTTCTAGGAGAGCTCAGTTTCGGGTGCTTCTTGAAGATGGTCATAAATAATTGCTACACACTGGAGAAGCTTCTCATGCTTCCCCCCACCGCTTCTCTTGATTCTATTTCTTTCTCTCTCTTATATCCCTTGCTTTTTCTGTCATCCCCACTGTGCTCTTCAGGATCTTACTCTACTCAATTGGGGCGTTCAATACATGATAACATGTATCACAAGGCTTTTCCCAGAGGCTACAGGTACCATACTCACCAAATAACTTGTTGCTGAACTGTAGAACCCCAGCTAATTAAAAATACTCACACTGTAACAAGTACATACAATGTATCTCACATTTGTGTGTGATCTAATTTGTCCATGTTTGGAGAATATGTAAAATGTCATCCTCACAGGTTCAATAATCTCCCCTCCCCCAAACTTACATGTATTGATAAGTTGATGAATGATATCCTAAATTCTTCGACTATCCAAATGGAAGGGAGATAGGTTATATTATTCTATACACTTAAAATAGTACTCCGATCTTCACAGCTAAGTTAATTTTTAAGATTTCACTTTGCTTTGAGGTGTGGAACTCATTTGGTGGATCAAAACCAGCATATTTTTCTAGTACAAAAGAACAGGAAGGAACACCTTAGAGCACACTCTATAGTAAGAGGGGTAAGCATGGTTTCATAAAACTTATGTTATATATATATACATATATAACATAAATATATACACATATGTGAATGCTGGGTTCTGATGTAAAATATACTTATTGTGAGTCATGCTCAGAAAAGTTTGGAAATGTTGTACGTTGCTGGTGGGAATGTAAAATGGTTCAGCCACATGGAAAAGTTTGGCAGTTTCTCAAAAAGTTAAACATAGAATTACCACCGGACCCCACAATTCCACTCTTGGCATATAACCTAAAGAACTGAAAACAGGGACTCAAACGAATACATGTACTTCCATGTTCATAGAAGCACTATTCACTGTGGCCAAAAGGTGGGAAAAGCCCAAATGTCCATTGATGGAAGAATGGATAAACAAACTGTGGTAGAGCCCCAATGGAATATTCAGCCAGAGGAAAGAATGAAGTACTTACTGATCTATGCTAACCGACAAACCTTGAAAACATTACGCTAAGTGAAAGGAGCCAGCCCATCAAAGGTTGCATATTGTATGATTCAGTGTGTAAGAAATATCTAGAATAGGCAAATCCCTAGTGACAGAATGCAGATTGACTGTTGCCACGGGTACAGAGAGGGGAATGGGAAGAATCTGGTGAATGATTAGGGATTTTACTTTGAAGTGAGAGAAAGTTCTTAGAAGTAGATGGAGGTGGTGGTCGTACAACATTGCGAATGTATGAAATGCCACTGTATTTGAAATGGTTAATTTTATGTGATGTCGATGTCACTTCAATAAATTATTGAAAAGGAAAAAAAAAAAAAAAAAAAAAGTTGGAGTGCCCTAGCTCTAGGCTTGTCCTTAGGTCTACTTTTCATTTGCAGGGTGTCGGCTTCCTCTGTGGTGCTACTACATCTCCACCTAGTGGTGAAGGACTCTGGCCGGACTCACGGACTGGAGACGCCCGGTTGCCAAAAGAGCCCCCCTCACGCCAGAAGCTCTTCAATATCTGAAGCAAGTCAAGGCCCACACCCTTCACCGCAGTAGCTACTTCATGAGCATCCAAATGATGCACAGTGATAACCTCCAACCACTTTGTGCTTTAAGCGGTGAAGAAGGATGGTTTCCGTCCTGGTCCTGAGATATTTAATTCTCTCTGGGATTCATTTATCTGTCTTTAAACTGCGATTAGCAGCCCCTACAGCAGGATAAGGATGAATACAAGACAGCATAAAGAATGCACCAAATGTGAGTTTCCTTCCTCAACCTTCCTTATTTCTAAGAGTATGGACTTATGAACCCCAAACAAGAGGACTTATAGCTCTAAAGGAGCTCCCCCACTTCAGACTGTCAATGGAAGAAACAAAGACTGTGGGTGTCCGGAGCACAGAGACCTAGATCTGGAGGATGCAAGCATAGAACACACAGCAGAAACAACAGAACACAAAGCCCAGAGGCCAGAGCATCAGGTTGCTGGTGAGTACCAGGTGTATAACAGGATGGGAAGAGAGAAAGAAAGGAGAGATCTAGCAGACATTCTAGTTATTGCCACAAATGTTGCCTGACTGGAGAGGGACAGACAGACAGACAGACACTGACCACCTGCATGCAAACGGGCTTATGTGAAGATTCCAACTTCATAATGTGTTCTGTAAAAAATGAAATGAAAGGCAGACTGAAGTGTGTCATGTAGTTACAAAAAACCACCAGAAAAGACAGGCACAAAGTCATGTGTTTTTCATATTAGAAGGCCAAAGGGTACAAGCAACTCAAAGGGTAAAAGAAAGAACATGGAGGGAAGGATCACAGAATTAATTAAAGATAAAATAGGCAGGAAAAATTACCAGAGCAAAACGCACTGCTGCCATGTCCGAATATTCAGGATTTATAGGAAATTGTAGCAGGTGGTGTGGTTTAGCATTGGAAAACTCCGGGAAACTGAAAATGCGCTTCTTACATACCTGTGGGAATGCTATGGGATCAGTGGGGTAGGGGGTGAGCAGAAAAGAAAACCCTGCCAGCAGGTATGCGGCGCCAGGCCACGCCCCCAGGTTGTCTCAGGCAGGCGCGGTCCCGCACTCCGCAGTGGGCTCTTGGTGCCTTTTTCTCTCCACAGCCTTCCCGCTTCCCTCCACCATCCCATTCTCCGGGAAGACTTTGCCTCATAGATGGCAGCTGATGTGAATGCTCCCATTTTTCTGCCACCAGATCCCTAAGACCACCTTCCTGCCCTGTTAGAATGGAGGAAACCCCATCTCCGCTCCTTGCCTGGGACCTCACTCCCTCCGTCTCTTGTATCTTAACCTTTTTCTTCCTGAGATCGGTACTGTCTTTATTAAAACATTTAATACCTCTCATCTGAAAAGCAAACAATAAACAAAACCAAACCTTCCTTTTATCGCACATTTCCTTCCAGTTTCTACCTTAGCTTCCTGACTTCTCAATCACGCCCTAGTGTCTCAAGACAGCTGCCTTTCCACACAAGCTCCTCCCATTTCCCCGTCAGTCCAATCCAGTCCAGTCTGTCTCCTGTGGCCACACTCCTGCTAAGGTGACCAACAGCCCCCAGTGAGCCAGTGGGCACTCCTTAGTCCTTAACTAAAATGGCATCTCTTCTCACTGGATACTGCAAAACCACACCCTTCTTCTTGAAACTCTTTGCTTTCATGACCTCATAATTTCTTGGTTCTCCAGGTCTTGTATGGTCAGCCCTGCCTCCCCCTCCTCCCAATTTTCTAGCCACCTTGCCCCCCTCCAGCTCAAGGTGAGCAGGGCTGCTCTAACTGGCCACAGGCTCTTCTCCATTCTCTTGCCTTGGCTAAGTCCTGCTTACCCTTCCGTCAGTCCACATAGCGCACCTTCAGAGAAGCCTTCCCTTGATATCCTGGTCTAACTCCAGACCCACTGTTAAAACTTCTCATAGCTCCTTTTACTTGTCTTTACTTACCACATGTAGTTATGCATTTATCGTGTAATTTTTTTTCAACATGCTTTTCTCCCTCTTTGGACCATCATTTCCACTGGGGCAGAGTATATGTTTATTGTGTTCACCATTTTACTCCTTTAGTCCTGGGACACTAGGTAAATGCAATCAACACAGCACACAGTAGGCACTTAGCTTATAATTATTGAATGGACAGCCATTTGGGTAAATGAATGAATGAATGAATATTCTAACCAATGGCAGGGAGCCCAAACACATTCATGTCTTTACCCTGGCTGCTTCAGGCCTTTAACCTTCTCCATGCAAAGCTATTCATAATTTTTCCGGCTTTCAGATATGTTTGAACAAATCCCATTTGGGCCAAGAGAGGCATGAGGTTGAGCAAGCTGACAGCAAAGGGAAGTAAAAAGTCAAGGGGAAAGTCAGCTCAAAGAAGAGTCCCTCTGTTCTCAGGGTTTCATTTCTTGTTTCCCTAACACCATCTCTGACCAGGTCAGGTGTAGAGGGGGGCTCTTTCTTAGCAGTGTACCATGGATCTGGAAACTGCAGAAGCTATACGTGTAGGAGAGGCAAAGCATGGGAAGTATGGGGAAGGGAGAACAAAAAGAAGCTTTGAAGACAGATTCAAAGTCCAGAGGACCTGGGAGGGTGGGTGGGTCTTAGAAGTCATCAAGCCAATTTACTCCTTATAAAAGTCAAGCCTAAGCTCCAAGGGAATCACCTGAGGTTTCCATTGGTGGGAGAACTAGGTAGACCGAACCTATTGCCCTTTTGCGTACCACCAACACCTGTGAAGGTAGAGAGCCAGGACACTGATCTTGTTACTGCTTGCATGTTAAGGGAGATTCTTCTCATTGGAGCTATTTCACACCCATCCCTTTCAAAGCAGGGTTTTTCTTGTGCTGAAGACTGCTTGCATCAAGGCCATAACATCTCTAGTAAGATACCCAAACTCTTTTCTACTTAGGAATAATGGGAGATGTTAGAAAATCCCAGGCAGGTGTCTGACTAGGATTGAGTTTCATGTAAAATTTTTGACCCTTATCCTTTAAACAATGCTGTGCAGAGCCTGTTGATTTGAAAGTGATAGAGGGGACAGCAAATTCCTTGCTGCCCTTGGTCATCTAGGCTGGGGGATGTCTACCCTTCTATAGTGAGTGTCTATCCCACTCACTCTCCAACTTACTGCCATTCCTGCTCATTGGGATGAGTGCGTTGTGACTACTAATGCCCAAACCCCATGGAACCTTCTGGTCCTCACGTCACATGGCCTCCTGGCAGCATTTGACACTGTTGGTCAAGTTGACTTTTTTGACACTTTGGCTTCACTTGGCTTCTGCGACATCAGCCTGCTCTGTTCTCTTCCTACCTCTGTGACTATTTGATCTCATCACCTTAAAGGCTCCTCCTCTTTGCCTCCCTTAAATTGTAAGAGTAACTCAGATTTCCACATTGAGCCCCTTCTTCTCATATATAAATATTGCTAAGATATTTCAATTAACCCTTAGCGTCAGCTACGGTGTGATGTTTCCTAATTTCCATACCTCAGATCTTGCTGAGGTCCACGTCCACATGTACCTCTTTACCTTTCAGATGCCCCTCAGTTACCCAAAATCCAGCGCAGCTAAATCTGAACTCACCACTGCCCCTTCTCAGCTTCCAGCTTCTACTCTGTCACCTGAACGGCACCACCATTTCCTAATTCACTCAAGTTAGAAAGCCGAGAATCCCCTTTTTCACCCCCACATGTAAAGCCCCAGCAAGCCCTGCCAATTCGATCTCTTCACTATTTCTTGAATCCGTCTGCTCATCTTCATTCTGCCACCACTGTCTTAATTCACGTACTTGTAATTCCTTGCCTGGCTCAATACAGGAGTTTTCTCATTGGCTCGCGCTTCTGTATACTGCTGCTGGCTTGTTCAATAGTTCCTATCGCTTTGGGGGCAGAGCTCAACCTTTGGTGGTCATCCTAGATCCTTTCCTACTTCTCCAACTTCATGCAACACATACTTCAGCCATAGGGAGCTGTCTGCAAGTCACCCAAACATCATGCAGCCCCATGCTGTTATGCTCTGCACTGTGCATCCTGCTTGTTCTTCCCACTTTCCTCACTGGAACCCTCACCCACTCTCCTGAGAAGCTCTGACAGACTTCCCCAGGCAAAGTAAAATGCTCCTCGTCTGGCTCCAGTAGCACCCATTACAAGGTCATGTCATTTTCAGGTGACTTGTCTGCCTCCTACTAAAACTGTGAGCTCCTTGAAGGCAATGGAAGGACGTGCCTCTCATCTCTGAATCACCAGCACCTAGCATGGTGCCTGGGACATAACAGATTCTGCAACACACTAGCTGAGGTTTATTTTTGTGGGTGAGCCCACAAGTAACAGATATAATAACATCATCCTCACTACATTAAATGCATAAAATATATCCTTCTGCTGTACATCTATCAAGTGATTTTCTATGGAAATCTACAGAAACAATAGAAAGGAGAACAATGTATTGTTTGATACAAACCAAAGACTAAAAAATCACATGACAGTGTAGAATAGCCTGTTTTCATTAGTAGCCAATCAGACAGATACAAATTTTAGAGATTAATTTCGAAATCTTCTGCCATTACCACAAACTTTCCCTAAATGCCATAGGCTCAACCCTTAGAAACAACAGGGCAGATGAAGAATGGGACTCATGAAATCTTAGAATGCTCTGCAAACACCCGTCAATGACAAGACTTAATTTTACTTGAAAACACTTACCTAGCTGATCATTCACAGAGAAGCAGCTCCAGTCCAGAAAGAGCACCACACAACTCAATGTGACCTTCTTTTCCACGAAGGAACCAATGAATGAATATACCTTCATATCACGTGAAGGTCTACCATGTCTTTGAATTTCACATATGCAGAAATTGAAGCATTTAAATAAGATGGTTATGGCCAAAGAGTAAGTCCAATTGCTGTTCTTATATTTGCAAACTTTCCTCTCAGGACCAATTGAAGTTATGCTGGTGACATTTCACAGTCTAACCCTGAGGCAGTTATAGCTTTATTCATTTGCTCTTCTTGTACCTCAAGTGTTCTGGCGTTCTCTGAGGTCACGGGCATGTTGGCAGACAGCCCCACTGGGCTGTTGGAAGCACTCCAGCTGAACAAACTGAGCCAGGCTTGCCCGGCACAACATCACCTTCACACGCTCTGCCCCCGTCACAGGTGGCCTCTCAGAACCTGATACATGGAAACACCTAGAAGCATGAGAAGTGTTTGCTTTGTAACTGAAAAAAATTCCCGACATTTCTCAGGATGCAGAGTGCCCAGAGATGGGTTACTAGGAGCTCAGATAAGGCTGACTGTGCTGAGAAAGAAGACTGACCTCAGGAAGTAAGCTCACGCCAGGTTTTGCTTATTAAACTGTCTGCCACCAATGGAATTGTTTCTGCCGTAAACACAGGTGTGACGAAACCTGGAAAGAATCAGAGTTCTTACATTTCAAACTACTCTAGCCCATACTCAACTCCTGTGCTTTATTTGGAGGATGAAAATAATAGCACCTGTAGGACTGATTGCTAATAACAGACTGCATAATAGACTAGCAAGGGTTTTTTAAATCAAGTAGATGACTAACTCTCACACTCTCACATTCCAGTGTAAGAATGTATGTCTCAGGGCGCCTGGGTGGCTCAATTGGTTAAATGTCTGCCTTCGGCTCAGGTCATGATCCCAGGGTCCTGGGATCCAGCCCCACATTGGGCTCCCTGCTCCGCGGGAAGCCTGCTTCTCCCTCTTCCTCTGCTCCTCCCCGCTTATGTGCCCACACACGCACTGTTTCTCTCTCACATGAATAAATAAAATCTTTTAAAAAGATGTATGTCTCAGCTGCTCTCCTAATTTCATTAAACATGTCTATATGTGTATATACATAACACACACACACACACACCCCGGGACTAACTCCTCGGCCAGTTAAGAACAACATAGACTTCGGAGAATCAAAAGACTCTTTTCTCATGTACTTTCAGTTAACAACAAAAACAGCAGTAATAACAACACGGAGCAAGTCTAGTGAAGAATCAATCTGATTTTCTGTTATACTTTTTCAAACACCAGCAATGAAGAAGAAGCACTAGCTCCACTCCAGCCACAGAGGCCTCCTTGCTGTTCCGTGAACAGACCAAGCCCAGGGCCTTTGTACTCGCTCTTCCTTCTGCCGGAACTTCATCTCCCAAGATGTCCACATGGTTTACTACCTCTCTTTCTTCAGGTCTCTGCCTATCAGAAAGATCTGCCCCGAGCATCATACACAAGGTAAGATTTCATTCCCCTGTCTCTGTATCCTCCTTTTCTTGCTTTACTTTATTTGAAGCATGCTTCACTTTCTGAATAATACATATTTACATGCTCATAATGTGTCTCCCAAACTCACCAGCATGTAAGATCTGGGAGGGCAAGGGTTATGTTTGTTTTATTCCCTACTCCAATCTTAGTACCCAGAACAATGCTGGGTGCAGCAAGATAGGGGCTCATGGAATCCTGAATGAATGAGTAAATGGATGAATGAGTTTTGTTGCAATTTAGCTTACTCTATGTATATTGTGGAATATAATGTGCCAAATCGACAAGCAAACACGTCAAATAATACATCTACATCAACAAATGCTCACAGCAGTCCCTCTCTGCTCATAAACCTTGACAAGTTATGGTCCATGATGAATTAAAGGTCAGGTTTGACTGTTTCTGGAAGGATTTCATTTTCTCTACTGCTGTCAGTGTGCTGCCATGGATGTGAAGATGACATCACCTTGGGGTTTGTAGCCCTGTGATGGTCTAAGCTGATGTGCCTGCTGGATGAACTGCTCAATCTCCAATTCTCTGAATTTGATTGAACTCTCCCTACCCTGACCAGAAAGAAAGCCAGTTTGGTGCGCTGACAGCCAGGAGATCTGGGGTGCCTTTTACCAAAATGCCAGGAGTGATGGCCCAGGACAAACACAGGAACTGGGACTGTGGGGGAAAGCAGGTGGACCTGGGCAGCAAGTGCATAAGTGTTTGCAAAGCCAAGGATGCCTAAGGTAAGAAGAGAGGGAACCAGAGAGCTTGGACCCACGCCACCTCAGGCTTCTGGAATGGGCCTGCAAGGACAGGGCAGGTTCATTTAGAAGAAGCTGATGGGCATCACCTTTGAGCCGTGGCACTAGAAAACGGAGACAGTCTGTTTTGTGACTGGTGTTCTTTCTAGTCAGATTGAAAGTAATTTCACTTTTCCACATTGCAAGTGAAACTCTTTAAGTGGATTTGACCTTTCAAAAGTCATCAGACAGACACCTTGAAAGGCCTTTCGTGATAAATGTGGCATAAGCAGAGGAACATTTAAGGCTCTGGCTAGTGATACAGAAAACTTAGCAGTGGGCAGCTTGACTCTTGTTAGTATTTCTAATTAGAGTCCTGCTTTGTGTATGATGACTAGACCTTTAGCTGTGTCTAGCTAAGGGATATTATTATTATTTCTCTGACAATGACAGTAGCGTTCTGATTTTTTAGACGTTTTGATTAATGATTTGGATGAAGCCAGAGGTATCATACCCATCACATGGGAGAATACAGTGAAGTCGGGGGACGGGGGCACATATATAATAAATGACGGTCTCCTGGGAATGACTAGAGAGTAGAATATGAGCCAAATCTAACATGTAATATTTTGTTTCAGGTAAATGCAAAACTCTATACTTTGGCCACCTCCCAAGATTACCAAAAGTAGGGTGCTTCTCTTATATGTCCATTTACTTCATAGCACATGTCAATTTATAATTCTGTATCTGTTTGTTCACTTGTTTATTGAAGCCTGCATGGGTATAACTTAAGCCCCAGAGAAGGTAGAGATAATGTCTGCTGGTTTCCTGGCTGTATTCCTGGTGTGTGTGCAGCGCAACCCAGCAGGCGCTCAGGACACACTTACTGAATGAACAACTGAACGAAGGTTGGAGGAAAATGTGACTTAAAAACAAGTCATTTAAAGCTTTGGCATTTTTCTTTGACTGCAAGTTCAATGCCAGGTAACAATGCGGGGGCTATCAGAGGTAATCTAGATGTCTAGAACATGGGTTGTGACCAACCTACCTGATTCTTCCTGTGGGGTCACCTGCCTGCTTCTGAGTGTTCCAATTAAGAGGTTATATGTTATGGGCTGAATTATGCAGCCCCCCCATTCCTGTGTTGAAGTCCTAACCCCCAGTACCTCAGAATGCCACTGTATTTGGAGTAGGGTCTTTAAGCTAATTAAGTTAAAATGGGGTCACTAGTGTCCTAATCAAATATGACTGGTGTTCTGACTAGGACACAGACACATAAAGAGAAAACATGATGTGAAGACACAGAAGACAGCCATCTGCAAGCCAAGGCAAGAGGCTTTAAAGAAGCCAACCTTATCCACACCTTGATCTTGGACTTCTAGCCTTCAGAACTCTGAGCTAACGTCTGTTGTTTACCCTGCCCCGTCTGTGGTACTTTATTATGGCAGCCCTAGCAAACTCATACCTATCAGTAACTGCTTAACCAACTGAGAGTGCATAATTTAACAGTGAGGTGAATTAAGAGGGCAGGGAACACTTTCTTCAAATACCTGAACAATTATTACATAGAAGAAAACACAAGGGAAAACTTTCTGACAAAAAGAGACATCCAAAAATGGAATGAATGAGCACTCCAATATATAATTTACTTATTTACTGAATTTATTGTTTACTGGTTGACTCCTCTGGCTAAAGGTAAGCTCCAATAAGACAGGCACATAGTAGGTGCTCAATAAATACGCTGAGTGAATGAATTCCACTGGAGGTACTGAGTTTCCTGTTACTGAAGGCATTGAAACAGAAGCCAGACACACCCTCTAGAAGGATATTACTGAGAAGTTTCTTGCAGAGGACACAGGGTCAGGCTACTCCAGGGTCCTTTTTCAAAGTTGAAATTTCATTAATCTGATTCTACTACTGATGAATGAAATATAGGTACTCCTCTTAATAAAGGCCCACCTTCAATCATCTGTCTCCATATACAGACACTAGTCGAAGTATCAGGACCATACAACTTATATATTACAATTCTTCAGCCTGAAGGCATTATCCACCCATTGTATCTCCCAGTACAAGATAAAAACACAAATTTTAAGTATAGTTTACTATAAATTTTTTTTCTGAAAGTCAGCCCCTAAAGGTAGATAGACCTTTCTGTTTCTTAAATCTGTTTAATTTAGAGCATGAGATCCAACAGCAGAAGACTGTGGAATCTTAATAAATGTCTAATGAAGAATAATTAATAATATTAAAAATTATCATCTTCTTCTTATCCTCCCAAGAGCAGTGGCAGATGGTGTATTCTGGCTGTGCCTGTGGCTGCCCATAGATCTTTCAAGAAGCCAGCATTCAAAGGACAGAGTGAAACTCACAAGAATCTCATGAATTTTCCTGTTGTTCCAAAGGTTCTTTTGGCACAGACTCTGCTCTAACAGATGAGCCTGTTTACTTTCAATCACAGCAATCCAGTTAAAAAAAAAAATCACCAGATGATCTTACAGAGATTTTGAAAAATAGATCTGTCCTTGAATACAAAAGAGTAGGAGGACAGGACACTCTCCTACTTTCACTCCATTGAAGAATCTGAGTCCTAAAGCCAAGATTTTAGGACTTTCGCATAGCTCAGAAATACTGAGGTGAGAGCGCATGATGTTCAGGTAATTGAAAAGCACAAAATTTTCAGTCAAGAAGATATTTGTTTCATAATTCATTTTGGCAAATGTTTCACATTTGCCTGTTCCCATAAACTTTATTTCCAACTTGCTAAAAGTCTGCCGGGTGCCAAGAGCAATACGACATACGGACCCAAGATGGCAACTTCTACAACCCGATGTATGTCTAGGTTTGCAGTACCTACGCTTTCATGTTTGTTTATGTACCTCCAAAATATTTATTTTCATACAGAATATTAACACCCTAAATGGAACCAAAGAAATGCTGAACACTGATTCGCAACCACATGGAAAAACGAGGCTGTGAAATAGACAGTGGTAAGTCGAACCCGTTTACAATCCCAGGTAGCAGTGATTAGTACTGAGTTGAATAGATCCTACCAGTCGAATTTCCCACCTGACTCCCACAGCCCCAACGTCAGCATGATGGCATGGGGAGAGATGCACTGATGACATAAAGGAGCTGCTGAGAACTGGGCTCTCTGTTCCATCTCTATCTTCATCATTGGAAAAGCCCGGCTGGTACTAGGCAGGACTACCTTATAAAATATGACTTGAGGCTCTGGGGTCTCAAGAAATGTTTGCTATTCTGTCCAGTGGTTTACAAACTGTTCTGTGAATCATTTTTTAAGTGGGGTTTGAAGGAAAGTGTTATCCTGGCTCATTACAAAGCCCCGAGGATGGGGAAATTGTACCAGATTTGGAATTGGAACATCTGTGTCCCAGTCCGACCTCCACAATTAGCCAATTGATGACCCTGAGCAAGTAATTTGAGTTCCCCATTCTTCAGGCTCCGGCTCATATAAAAATAGGAACATAGATAAATAAATAAATACATAAATAAATAACCACAACGCACAATTTAACTATCTTACAATTTTGCATGTCAATTAAAGCTGAAATAAAAAAATACATACCACTTAGGACTGTAATAAAGATAGAGATAATATATGCACATAGCATGTAAAGTGCATCATAATGATATTAATAGATTATACTAATGATAGTATTTTTTGGGAGATTGCTATGTGCCCACAACTGTGCTAAAAACACTTTTCATGCATCATCTTACTTAATTCTTGTAATAACTCTATGAGTTTGGTATATTATCCCTATTTTATAGATGAAGAAACAGAAGTTTAGAGAATCCAAGGACACTCAGACAGTAAATACTTGCCTGGCTGATGAGATGTAGTTTTTATGAACTTACGTAGTTCCATGATTGAACACAAATTGCACCTAAACTTAAAGGGGTGAAATATTTTAATCTAATAAGATTAATTATGAAGTACCTTTTATGTACCACATAATGGGCTACTTTACATGCTATGGCATTTAGTCCAAAGACCTGTGTGTGTGTGTGTGCGTGTATGTGTGTGTGTTTATGAACGAGGTATTGGGAAGATTTTAAAGATGGAAAAACTGAGGTTTAGCAGGGGTAAGTTATTGCCTTAAGGTGGCAGAGCTGTAAGTGACTTTTGATTCCAACCCAGGCATAGCTCAGCACACAGCCTTCCTCTAACTTTGTGTTCTAATCTACTCAAACGTGAGTTAACTGAATGAAGGCAATTAAAAAAAATAAACTGTAAAAAAATGAAATATTAACAAAAGTTAACATTTTCCCTTTTTTCATTCTTGCTTTTGGATACTTACTTAACATAACTACTAAACATTCCACTCAAAATCTGACCACTAAGGGGAATATTTTTTCAAGAGGTAACATACAGTTAACATTGGGTCTTTTTTTTTTTTTAAGATTTTATTTATTTATTTATTTGACAGAGAGAGACACAGTGAGAGAAGGAACACAAGCAGGGGGAGGGGGAGAGGGAGAAGCAGGCTTCCGGCTGAGCAGGGAGCCCGATGTGGGGCTCGATCCCAGGACCCTGGGATCATGACCTGAGCCGAAGGCAGACGCTTAACGACTGAGCCACCCAGGCGCCCCTAACATTGGGTCTTTTAGAGTAATTCTGGTCAAAACTAAATAATCGGTCTGGTCCCTACTCTGTCAACCAACTTTCTTCACATTTTTCCCCAACAGGCAAATTTCTCCTTCTACCCACCATCACCACTACCACTGTCTAGGGTAAAGGCCACTCCCCTGATGCCTCCCTCCCACACCTAACCAAACCTTTGCTACATTCTCCTTTTGCCTAAAATGTGGTCTTCTTCACCAGTTCAAATTCTATCCACCACTTCAGATGGTACTCAAGCCCTCCCGTTCTATGAGCTATCAGGCTACTCATGGTCTTCTCTGTCCTGGTCTCTTACTGTGTGTAATGACATCCCTATTCCACACGACACTTGATTATTAGCTTTGATTATTATTGGTTCTAGATGTGTAGCCCATCTCTCCAAATGGACAATAATGTCCTTGGGGATAGGCTGCCTTTATTGTTTTTCTCCACTCTATTGTACTCAAGAAGCTGTCAATAATTTTATAACAATGGAAGAGTACATTTTTTAAAAAAGGGAAAACAGCACAGAATATGTAAATGTTGCTAGCATCTCTTTTCTTGCACTTTATGTTTTAAAAATTCAACAGATAAAGAAAGATAACTTTCTCTAACTAGGCCCAGATCACTGAGTATTTTCTAGGTTTGTACAATCCAGCATTTAATACCTTAGCAGTGTTATTGTAACAATGAAGTTTGATAAAAGTGGTATGTATTTTTAATGAAAGCAAGTTCAGTTCCTTTGAAAATAAGGTAGATGTTCATGAGTCTTTATTCATTTAACAGACAGTACTGAGCACCAGTGAATTGCCTGACACTGTGTGGATCCCTCTGGATACAATGAGATATGGTCTTGACCCTCAATAGCTTATAGTCTAGGAGCAACACACATGGTGATTGTTCAATATCATGGTGGCATAATGCAGGTTTCTATAATAATTTCACTAATAAAATAGAATCTGATTTATTACTAGACATCCTTAATGTTTGATAGCAGTGGATCTTAGTGGGTGTGATACTGCCCTTTAGGGGGCATTTTCCAAATTTGTGGAGATGTTTTTGGTTATACCAGTGATGGGGCAGGACCTACCGATATTACGTGGGTAGAGGCAGGACTGCTCAATGTCCTGCAATGTGTGGAGCCCTCCTGCACAATGAATTGTCTCATGTCCGACCTGACTGCCAAGTGCTCCCCTTGACAGCCTCATAGACGGGAAACTCATTTGTAATGATCTTAGTCTGGAATCTAATGGTTGTACTTACAAACAAAGTATTAACAAACTATTTTTGCATAGGTTAATCATCTTCTACATTTTCAAGGAAAGCAACCACTATGTATGTTGAGGAAAGAGTGTACTTTGCTGTGTTTGGAGCTTGTACAAAAATTGGTCATCAATTTGGAAAATCATAACACTGAGGCCCACACCTGTGCCAGTCTCCCTGGGGGGGCTGCGCCTTCACGGTGGCTCTATGACAGGCGGACATCTGACTCGTTCAGCCTGTCTGTCTCTCCATGCAACAGAGTCAGAGGACTGGAAGTGTTGACACTCAGACTAGTTTAGCACAGATTACTTTCTTTACCTTTCTCTTTTGCATTACAGATGTAAGAGACAGACGTAGGCATATAAATACAGATTTTTTTTTTAAAGCTATATGGATAGATGAGTTGTATTATCCTTGAATTTCATTTCAGGATAGTAAAAGAGATGTGAAAAAATATCTGTTATAAAGGGGAGAGTTGGAATAATAAAATAAGATGAAAAGAGAGGGAGGCAAACCATGAGAGACTCTTGACTCTAGAAAACAAACTGAGGGTTGCGGGAGGGGGACGTGGGTGGGGGGATGGGGTAACTGGGTGATGGGCATTAAGGAGGGCATGTGATGTGATGAGCACTGGGTGTTAGATGCAACTGATGAATCACTAAATTCTACTCCTGAAACTAATAAAAAAAAATAAAGATGCTTTCAATAAATAAATAAATAAATAAATAAATAAATAAATAAATAAATAAATGGAAGCGTTGGGTCTAATAGGCTGCGAATCATTCGTTCTAGTTTCTTAAAGAAATTTAAAGACAAAATTCCTAACAGTAGGAGGTGAAATTCCTCTTTTGAGCTGTTTCCCTTTTATCTTTGCAGGCCATGAAGGAGCTCCCTATGGTCAGCTGTGCTCCCACATCATGGGCATTTTTCACAGATCCCACTTGCTCTCTGAGTTCTTCCTGCAGTGAGTGGCATTGGTGTGGATTTAAGAAAGAGAAGAAAGGCAGACACATATGAGGAGAGAAAAATTTTAAACTGTTACACTGAAGAAATCCTTACAGTCATCCTGAGAGGACTGAAAAATTCAGCCAAGAAGAGGAGTCAGAAAGTAAGAAGATATAATAATTTATACCATCAAGACATATTTGTTAAAAAATGGGAACCCAAAGAGGGATAAAATAGACCCCTTGCCCTTAAGTGTTTATAACAGAACTAAATATGCAAACACTGTAAGCGGTTTCTTGCCTGCTAGGAATACCCTGACACTAAACACTGAATTTCACAGAGAAAGTATGTATGTTTCACGTAATTTCCAGGGGATTTCTGCTGGGGGGCTGCCAGGCAGATGGTTCAATTAGAGAAGTGATATAGACTGAAACGCAGAGACAGAGGAAAGACAAGGCATAAATAGCAAAAGGACTGATTCACTGAGAGCGAAAGGCGACATGGGGAATAGTCACACGAAGGTTATAACCAAGCTGACTGATTTTACATCAGTATCAAAATTAGAGACACATAAATATATATTCAGTAAATAACTGTAATACAGATTCATTTGGGGCAGTTCTGCAATTTTATGTTTAAAGAAATTTTACAGTAAGTACAAATAAGATCCTATGCATTCTAAATAGAAAATTCTTTGTTTTAACAAATGATGTGCCTGTTGATTACTTAGGGGCACATGATTTTGGATTTTTGGATTAATATTTGATGTTTGCATGGGAAAGTTTAGGCGGGAACTGAGTCATACTGAAATACATGGCACTTCAATAGGGCTAAATAAAATTACATTGGTTAGGCTATAAAATCTGGCAAATTAATAACTGGAACAAAAGCTACAGCTCACAAATTATTTTATTGGGAAAAAAGAAAAATGCTAATTCACAAAAATATTTTTTTTAATCTATTACTGGCTAAACACGCATTTTGTACACAAACCTAACCCTGACTATTTTTGGAGTAGAAAATGATGTCTTTTTGGAGAGACAAACAATTTTGACTTTTCCTTTTTTTTTAAAGGTCCGTCTAAGTTTAAGAAAGCTGATCCTTCCTAATGGGTTGTCATTTTTGAATCTTTCTTACTGCATTGACTTGGGCTGCTTCTAAGATCGAGAGCATCCTGGGCCACTGTCCATTTCTGAAGCGACACTTGCTGCCAGGTGGAGTCCCTCAGCAAGCTTAATCTATGCAACTAGGCCACTCCGTACTTGCCCCGCCGTGACACTTGCTGATGTTCAGGCGACAAGATTTGATTTACTGTGTTCTTACAGTGTTCTTGTAACTCAACAATGTAACTCACATTCTAGAATATTCTGGTCAACAAAGCAACCTACAGGGGAGTGCTTTTGTCATGTACAAATAAGGCAATCTTCAAGGCCAGGAAGCATTTTTCCTCCTGGCCTCTGCTCTTAAAAGAATGTATTTTACATGATTAAGAATTTATCTCAAAATGCTCTCATATACTAGGTGGAATGAGGATGTCAGCACAGCCTCGGGAGTAGAGATTCTCCCATTAAACGCTCTCTTATAGACAAGCGAGAAAGCTCACTAGGATTGGTTTTCAATGGTATGCTTCTTCTCTATTTCCAAAGGAAACATAAAACTCACAAAATACCTGTCAGGAAGCAAAATACAATCTAGATATTTTAAAAAGAATCTATGTAAGAGACAGTAATTCTTTATCAGAAAATGACCTCATCTCTTTATTAAAGCTGCATTATAAGAGATAATTACAATAACACCTGGTAGGAGATAACGTATTCTGGTTTAATGAGGGCATGACCATATATTATCTTGTTCAAGACTCACAGCCTTTAAATATTTTAAACAGAGGAAAAATTAAATTTATTTTTCAAAGTAGGAAACTGTGGCTCTGAAAAACCAGTTCCTCCTTTGGAATAGTTGTAGAAAGAAGCCACGAAGGTGAAAGTCCATTTCATGTATTTGACGGGCTGGTGACTTCCCAATAGGACTGCTTGCCTGGGACATGCTCTCATCAGCTTGCCCACGGGGATGCAAGGGGCTCCAAGCACAGACCCAGGGGAGGCATGGTGGTGGTGGCAATGCCCCAGAGGATAGAGTCTGGAGTCCTACACCTGACTGAATCCTGCTGTCACATTCTAGCCACATGACTGGGAAAATCACTAAGTCCCCTGTGCCTCAGTTTTCTGTAAAGTGGGATACCAATAATAGCATCTATCTGAGTGGATCACTACAGGATTATATTAATACACGGTAAAAGCTCGAAAATCCCATCCATCCCTATTATTCCTTTTTGCAAGGACTGGAAAGATCTCTCATCACCAAATACCCTTCTAATATGAAAAAATAAACCAACTCAGGACGCTCAATGGCAGAGCCAAAACAGGAAACAGGATCTGATTATCAATGTTGTTTTTTTTTTTTTTAAAGATTTTATTTATTTATTTGACAGAGAGAGACACAGCAAGAGAGGGAACGCAAGCAGAGGGAGTGGGAGAGGGAGAAGCAGACTTCCCGCAGAGCAGGGAGCCTGATGCGGGGCTTGATCCCAGGACCCTGGGATCATGACCTGCGCCGAAGGCAGACGCTTAACGACTGAGCCACCCAGGCGCCCCTGATTATCAATGTTGTTAAAAAGGTATGGGCATCCACACAGATCACACGATTTTATACTGCTTTGTGCATTTATGTTCTAGACGCGAGCTGAGACTCACAGGCAAGAACAGATAGGTCCTCACCCAAGAAATGGGTCTGGACCAGAGAACAAGCCTGCAGAGGGAGGGTCCCCTCCTGGGGGGGGATGCCTGCTTCTCTTTACATTTTCTGCAGCCCTTGGCTATCTGATCTAATTATTACATTATCTGCTTGGGTAGAGGTTTTTTGTTTTTTTCTTTAAAGAAAACAAAACAAAGCTCATTTGTTTTCCTGTTATTTCTTCATAATGTGATGCCCTTTTAAAAAAGTCACAAAAGGTTGCAGACTCCAGCTTCTGGGAATAATTCCCAAGACTGACTTTCTCATCATACATGATGAGAAAAAAAATCACTTCTAATTCATCTTTTGCAATTTTCTGTGTGTTTTTTAAATACTGAAACCTTCCATATACCATTAAGTGGTTCAAACATCGGTGATCTCCATACAGAGATTATATGAATTAATAAGATATAGCTTTTAACTTGTGAAGTCTATATTGTCCTTAGTGGCATTGGTTTGTAAAGATACAGGCAGTTACTTCTAGAGAAGTGTGATAATTAAGGTCTAGCGCTAATAAAGCATATATGAACACACATTCCCCCCCATTGTAGCTCATGTCACTACAATAGACAATAAGCATGCATTTAGAGATGCTGTGTTCTAAGCGTGCACATTACATCCAACGGGAGATAGCTCTTCATCGTCAAGAGTTCTCTTTTGAAAGTTAGTTGTATTCTCTCAGCCACCTGGTAGGCCTGGACACAAATCTCCTGCACTGGCCCAGCGCCTCGGGCCCGCTTCCCGATCTGGCAGCCTTCAGCTCTGATGTGTATCGACAGTCCATTTGTTTGACTCAGGGTAGAACAACCAGGGACATGGTCCAGGTCCTGAGAGCCAAGTTTCACATGGGCCTTGGCAACAAAGAATCCCACCACTACAGCTTGGACCCTGAACCTCAGCATTCAGAGTTTCACTCCTGTCTCAATGGTGCCAAACCATACTGCTGAGGCTGGTTGGGCAGGAAGACACTTCACTTCCCCACCAAAATGAACCGCGCCACAGGATCTTGGTGAAGGAGGTGCAAAGCATGACAGAGGCAGCCCAGGCCCCTTTCTTTACCCCCTCCCCCAACCTCAACTGCCCTGATAAAAAAGAGCCTTCCCCAGGCAAACGTGTGGCTCACACCTTTCGAAGAGTTGGATTCCTCAAGATCGCTCCATGCTTCTGACTCTCCCAGGGATGAGGAGCTCCGCATTCTGGAATCCACAACACAGGGGTTGCACAGATTTCAATCCACATCAATCCCCAGGGGGGTGGGGGTGGGGGCATGGACAGAGGAAACAGCCCCGGGGAGCTTCTCTTCTCCCCAGCTGTGGCAGTGACACCTAGTGGCAGCCAGTAATAAAACCCCCAGGAGGAGAGAGAGATGGTTGTCGGATGCCATTGGCCTGCTTAAGATCATCCAGCTTGTGAGTAGTGGAGGTGGATTTCAAAGTCCCAATCTGTGAATCTGTGCTTATTCCAAGTCTTTATCTTTGCAATGCATTTTTGTATTCTTATATCATATACGTCTAACGATAGTCCTGTGGGGTGATGGTGATTTCATGATAAAGCTATGTTTTCATGAAAAAAAAATCTCCTTAATTATATCACTCTCTTTTTCCAAAAGATGATGTCGTAGGCAGAATTTCTAAAATTTCCCCTCAAATCTGTCTGTTATAAACCCCAGAACCCATGAATTTGATGGGCTATCACTCCCAGGATCATGTTATGTGATGTCATGTTATATGGCAGAAAGGAAAATAGGGAGATTATCCAAGTGGGCCTAATCTAATCACACGAGCCCCGTGAAGTAGAAAGCCTCCTCAGGCTGGTTGCAGAAGATTGGAAGCGCAAGGTGCTTCTGTGAGGCATTGTGGGCTTGGAGATAGAAGGGGCCATGTGAAAAGGAAAAGCCCACAAGGACATGGGGATCTCAGTTGTACAACTGAAAGGACCTGGATTCTTCCAACAACCTGAATGAGCCTGAAAATGGATTTGTCCCAGGTGCCTCCAGGTAAGAGCCCAGCTCAGCCAAAACCTTGATTTTGGCCTATGAGACTGAGCAGAGATCAAGCATTGACCCATGCCTGACTCCTCACCAAGGAAACCGTGAGATAATAAGTAGATGTTTTCAATTGTGAAGTTGGGGGTGCCTGGGGGGTGCAGTTGGTTGAGCGTTGGACTCTCGGTTTGGCTCAGGTTGTGATCTCAGGGTCATAAGATCAAGCCCCGTGTTGGGCTCCGTGCTCAGCGGGAGCCTGCTTGGGACTCTCTCTCCCTCTCCGCCCGCCCCTTCCCCATGTTCTCACATGGCCAGGAGCTCTCTCTCAAATAAATAAATCTTTAAAAAATAAGTAAAAAATAAATTGCTAAGTTGGTGGCAACTTGTCCTACAATAATAAGAAACAAATACAGATGATTATAAAATTTTGGAGTTCTCCCAAAATGGAAACTCCAGGATTAGGACTCCATGCTCTCCCTTTCTCTCTCTCTGTCTCTCTCTCTCTCTCACACACACCCCCCACACCATCTTCACCTGGTGCTAAGTCTTACTCTGAGCTATTTATCACACTTCCCCGCTCTCTGGTTATTCCGGTTCCCACTCACCCCCTTCACTCTCAGTATCATCTCTCTGGATTCTTAGCTGGTTTCCCTGCCTCGAGTTTCACCACCCTTTTCCCTAATGCTCGACAATCCTGCTAGATTCCGTTTCCCAATATTGCAGTCCCAAACACTGTTCTCTAGAAGTATGCTGACAGAATGAAGTTGATGGTGGTGGGAGTAATCATCATCATCATCATCATAGGACAATGTAGTGACTTTTTTCATAAAGCTAAATATTTTACATTTAAGGAACTTTTATTCTAACTTTTTTGGTAAGATGTTCTTTTTATTTTAGGAAATGATTATAATGATAGTAGGTTGCAGCTTAAATGGTCATAAATTCTTCCCTGTTTGTTGGTGCCTTTGCAAGGTGACTTAGCAGCTCCTCCAAGAGGAGGAATCCATTTCTCCACCTCTTGAACCCATGTGACTTGCTGTGGGCAAAGGGACTTGTGCGCTGGAGCTTTCTCTGTTGCTGAAAGAACCCTCCGACCACCACGTGAACATGCCTTGGCTGGCCACTTGGGATTAGAGATCACGTGGAGAGAGGCCCTCCCTGTCCCAGCTGCCCACACCCCAGGGCCCAACGTTGTGAATGAGAGCATCCTGGCCCATCCAGCCCCAGGCAAGCAGGTCCAGACAAGAGGAGCCACAGAAGCATGACAATAATAAACGTGTGCCGTCGTAAGCCCCTGAATTTGGGGGTGTTTCTTAGGCAGCAAACTGATACAATAGCAAAAACTGGTTTGAAGTAGTTTTAAATATATATATTTTTACTTAGAAAACTAAAAAGTAAATAACCTCTTTGTAAATGCTTTTAATTTTCTAAACATTTAACTGGTCCAAGAAATTTGTAAAACCTCAGAACTACTGCCTTAACCCACAGCTCCAAATAGGTCTTTGTCTTGCTCAAAAGGCCATGAAAACTGCTCTGCTGAGAAAGCTTTGGATGCCTATTTATAGAGAGAGATTTTTCTGCTTGATAAATGATATCAGGCTGGGGAAGGAGAGCAGAGGAGGAGCAGAAGTTGAGTGGATAAAGCTGCATCCATGAGGGGGTGGCAACTATGGCTGGAGGACGAGAACTGAGGTGAAAGGTATGCTGTCAGGAGCCTAGGGAGTTGCAGAGAAGCCTCGTTAACCCAGATCTAGGTTTCTTTTTGTTTTCTGGGGAGAACGCCTGTTGGCAGACATAGCCCTTTGTTCTCTGACTTCTCTGGAATAATGCTCCACTGTATCCCAAAGAGTCTACTCAACACTCCCCCATCTCCCCACCACCACACTCAGCCCTCCCCTGAGTAGAGCTGCCTGCCCTTCTAGTGTGGACAACTCTCAGTTCTGGACACTACCAAGCCAGAGACTGAGAGCCCTAAATACCTATGGAGCAGCAGTGTTTTCCGCAGTGTGAGCCCACAGGTCTGAAGCTGCCCCCGGAGGGAGGGCCCGTGTGGCTGCCATCCCTGGTAGGCAGTTACTGTACAGCGAATGCAGAGCTAGCACAGGTACATGGTGTAATCTCTGAAAAGAAATAACTTAGTTGCTTGCTGAACCATACTCTCTTGATTTTCTTTTTTTTAAGATTTTATTTATTTGACAGAGAGAGACACAGCGAGAGAGGGAACACAAGCAGGGGGAGTGGGAGAGGGAGAAGCAGGCCTCCTGCCGAGCAGGGAGCCCGATGCGGGGCTCGATCCCAGGACCCTGGGATCATGACCTGAGCTGAAGGCAGATGCCCAACGACTGAGCCACCCAGGCGCCCCTTCTCTTGATTTTCAATGGATCAATTTTTTCCCCCAATTTGTCATTTTGCTGAATTTGGACCAAATTTGAAACAAAAGACTGAATTGATAAAAACATGGGGAAGGACTTCTGCTTTGGGTAATATGGAGAATAGGTACATGGACTGCCCCTCGTCCTGGAAGCAAATGAAGTATCCTGGATAAATTATTTAAATTCTTGGACATAAAACCTAAGTGAGGGAACTCAGTGTTAAGCAGAACATCACAGTCAACTTTCTCTCTGTGGGCACTTGTTAACTGCATAAACTTTAGCTTTGATTTTTCATGACCATGCAGAGGGCAGGCAAAAAGCCCAGAGGTTGCCCCCGTATGTGGAGGAGTCTAATACGAGCTCCTCTCCAACATAGAGTTGAGACTGTAGAGGGCTGTATACTCATTGTATGTGAATGGAAAATGACACCCACCCCCACACCAACAGGGGGATGCCAAAAAAAGAAAAAAATATATATATGTATATGTATATATATATATAATGCTTGCAAATCTAGGCACTAAGCAGAGAAGAAAAAATCACTGCAAAAAAATTTTGACTCACATGCTGGTCCTCATGTTAGTCTGGAGCTGAATTTCACACTGCTTAGGTAGTGCAAAATATTTCAGGCCAAAAATTTGATTTTGAGGGATCCTTGAGTGGTAGTGGTCTCAGGTAGTGTTCTGGGAAAAATAAATGCCATCTGAATGTCTTCTTTGGAAAAATGTCTATTCAGGTCCTCTGTCCATTTTTAAATCAGATTATTTGGATTTTTGGTGTTGAGTTGTATAACTTCTTTATATATTTATATATATTTATACATTTATTTTTATATTTATATATTTTTATATATTTTGGATATTAACCCCAACATCACTAATCATCATGGAGATAAAAATCAAAACCACAATGAGATATCACCTCACACCTGTCAGAATGGTTAGTATCAAAAAGACAAGAAATAACATGTATTGTCATGGACGTGGAGAGAACAGGACTCTCATGCACTATTGGTGGAAATATAAATTAGTGTAACCACTGTGGAAAACAGTATGGAGGTTTCTAAAAAAATTAAAAAATAGAATTATCATACGATCCAATAATTCTACTCCTGGGTATTTACCCAAAGAAAATTAAAACACTAATTTGAAAAGATACATGCACCCCTGTGTTTATTGCAGCATTATTTACAATAGCCAAGATATGGAAGCAATACAAGTGTCCATTGATATATGAATGGATAAAGAAGGTGAGGTCTATATACAATGGAATATTACTTAGACACAAAAAGGAATGAGATCTTGTCATTTGTGACAACATGGATGGACCCAGGGGGTATTATGCTAAGTGAAGTAAGACAGAGAAAGACAAATAACATATGATTTCACTTATATGTAGAATCTAAAAAACAAAAACAAACAGAAACAGACTCATAAATACAGAGAACGAATTGGTGATTGCCAGAGACGGGTGTGAGGGGGATGGGCAAAATAGGTGAAGGGGATTAAGAGATACAAATTTCCAGCTATAAAATAAATAAGTCACGGAGATGAAAAGTACAGCACAGGGAATATAGTCAATAATACCGTAATAATGCTGTATAGTAACGATGGTGACTGCACTTTGGTGAGACTGCATAATGTATAGAATTGTCGAATCACTATGTTGTACACCTGAAACTAATATAACATCCTATGTCCACTCTACTTCAATAATAAAAACTGAAAAAAAAAAAAAGAAAGAAGTGTCAAACCTCTCTGAAGGAATGCAACTTTGTCTTGGGTTCAAGGAATTGTCACACATAAAATTCCAAGGAAAATAAGTAGTTCACAGTAAAAAAAAACTAACTAGTTAACTAGCTAAATATACAAGGAAACAAGGCATCATAAAGAACAATTAACAGAAACAACAGACAGCAAAAATAGACTCCCAAGGATTTCAGATAATGGAATTAGTAAATACAGACTTCAAAATAACTATATTTACTATGTTTTTTTTAAAGATTTCATTTATTTATTTGAGAGAAAGAGTGAGAGAGAGACTGAATGAGTGGGGGGAGGGGCAGAGGGAAAGGGAGTAGCAGACTCCCCACTGAGCAGGGAGCCCAATGATGTGGGGCTTGATCTCAGGATCCTGAGATCATGACCTGAACCGAAGGCAGACACTTAACTGACTGAGCCACCCAGGTGCCCTATATTTACTATGTTTGAATAAGTATAAGACAAGTTTGAAAATTTGTTCAGGGAACAAAAAATATTAAAAGATTTCAAATAGATTAGGCAGAGAAACAAATACACTTTATAAATTAAAAATTTAATAATTGAAGTTAGAAATGAACAGATTTAACAATATTTAACAATGGAATTTAACAAATTCAACATAGCCAGAAGAATTGGTGAACTGAAAGATGTATCTGAAGAAATTATGCAGAATGTAGCACAAACAGAAGAAGAGAAAGGAACTATGAAAGAGATTAAGAAGGGTGCCTGGATGGCCCGGTTGGGTAAGCGTCTGCCTTTGGCTCAGGTCATGATGCCAGGGTCCTGGTCTCCTCGTTCAGTGGGAAGCGTGCTTCTCCTTCTCCCTCTCTCTGCCTGTCTCTCCCCCTCCTTGTGCTCTCTCTCTCTGTGTCAAATAAATAAATAAAATCCTTAAAAAAAAAAGAGATTAAGAATGAGAAATTCTAACATATATCTAATTCTAGTTCCAGAAAAGTAGGATTAATATTTTTGACTTATTACTGGAGAATTTCCCCAACTGCGCCTGTCAATTAAATTGAATTATAAGCAGGAGAAATGCATGCCATGAAAAATATAGAAAAGGAGGACTAACTCTCAGTGTAGTATAGATGGAATTACAAGATCATTTCTAAGTGTGGTAGGAGAAGGACCAAGTAGAAATACTGTATTTTGGAGGTTCATGCATGGCTAGACATCTTTGCCAAAGATTACTCATGGTGAGAAAAACAAGAAAAGTGGTTGAAGAATTGGGCCAGACAGACATTCTTAAATTTGAAAGTTAAAAAAATGTAAATCTCATATCAACTCTTAAAACTTTTCCTTAAGATTTATCCTGAGAATAACAATAAAAATAACAACATTTATTGAGTGGTTACTGCATGCTTGAGCTTTGCAAGTATGATCTGATTTAATGTTCACAATCCCAAGAGGTAGGTCAGTCATCAGCTGGATGTAATAGCCTCAAGATACGATGAGGCTTTGAGAGGTCAAGTACTTTGTCCAGGCCACATGTTTAGTAATTGGTAGGACTGAGATTCAAACTCAGGTCTCCTGATTCCAGAGCTCGACTGCCTTAGAGAAACAGAAAAAAACAAATGATTTTTAAGAAAAAAGTAGAATCAAAGCTGGATTTGGAGTCAAAAAATTTGGTTGAACTCAGAGCTCCCATTTATAACTGTGTTTCTTTGTAAATTACATAACCTCTCAGAGTCTTGGTTTTTTTCCATTTGTAAATTGGGAATAGTGATATTACCTGATTCTGATTCTTATTTTGATAATTAAATAAGGCAATGCACATGCATGTGTAGTGTGCTATATAAACACTATTATCTTCTATAATTTACACTGCTCCATTACAGTGGCAGACCTATTTGTTTTAACCAATAATATTCTGGATATCCTAGAAGTAATAGTAATCTAACCCAGATGCAGAAAATTCAAGGTAAAAACTATTAGCCAAATGATAAAGTATGTGGAAAATTATTTTTTGATTGGAGCTAAGTCTGAGATTATAACCTTCTTTCCCATAAACTCTAGGGGCTGGGAAAAATCAGTAAAAATAGGCAATAATTAAGTTGCAAACAGAATGCCACAGAGAGAGGGTAATTTACATTCCAGAATTTACTTTATCGGATTAGGTAAGTTTCCACATCATCTATTTACCATTGTCCAGGTAATGAACCTAAGAGAAAGTATTTCCTTCTCGTGACAAGCATATTAAACATCTCTATAGAAAAGAGCACAACTCATGGGAAAATAATTGAAATCACAGCATAGAAATCACAGAATTTAAATGGACATATTTTATTATTATTTTTTGAAATAAATATAGTCTAGCTCAGAGAAGACCACTCATATGTGAATGGAGATATAGATTTGAGAATGGTTCAGCACCTCCCCAGATGTTGTCTCTTTGGGACACCATCACCTTTGCCCACCCAGACTTAATCTCTGAGAAATCAAAATTGTGGCCTTTGTTTTCTCTTATAGTTTTAATTCTAATTGGATACAGTCCAATGCATTGTTTTCCCTCCTTTGGCACCTATGTTGGAAGAGAAAAAAAAATATGTTCACATGCTTATATCCAGATTTTCTGAAGTTATGACCCATACGCTGTTTCATGTTCTATTTTGGCCAAATCATCTCTCCCATGACATGCTGTTGTAGGCTTTACACCTTTCATACTCAAAGATGCAATGGGCTGGAAAAGGGGCTTCTGAGTGATCCTGCTTCAGAGTATATGGCCTTTTAGCTACTGTATTTAGTAAAAAGGCATAGGGTCCCACAATGGTTGGCAGAATTCTTTTGAATTGTTTAATATTTTAAGCAAACAAAGACTGTATCAATGAGATAAACACAAATAAGTCTTCAAAACATCTTTAAGTCACTTGTAAACTCTAAAGAGATGTAAATAAGCATCCATAAAGTCCAATAACTTTCACAATTAGAGGTGAGCCTTCTTTTTTGGGAAACGGTTTCTCTTAGAATTGCAGGGCTTTTCTGGGTCCATGACCTATTTACCTTTGGATTCCCAGGACCAAGCATAGTGCCTCGTGTATTTGTTGAATTTTAATGGGGTGAATGAATAAATATACCAGGACAAGAAATGGCAAAGTGATTAACTGATAAGATGAAAAGTGAGATTTTTTTTTTTACTGGGATATCAAATATTATGTGGTGTAGGAAGACAACAGGTTGGAGGGTTGAGGGTCAGGGAGAAGTAGGGGAGATTATAAAGGTAAGAGATGGACAATTAACAAACAGATCTGCTGTTCAAAGGCTCTTCCCCTTACATGGAACCCATTACAAATCCCAAACTGGCATCTGTCTGTTACCACCATGCGAGTAAAGGCAGAGAGATACTCAAGCAGAAGTCACACCAGGGAATAGCTATGGAACCAGGGTGCCTGGAAGATGGCAGGAAAGGAGACTCCAAGGAAGGATTTGGAGCTTCATGTAGAGAGTCTGAAATGCCACTGAAACAGTTTTAGATTTTTTATTTCTGTAGGCAGTGGAGAGCCAACAGTATTGTTTACAGGATAATGCATATGCATTGCTCCACAACACTTGAGGGTCAAGTGATACCAAACTTCTTTCTCCCACTAAATCAGAGCCCATCCCAGCACTGTTCCCACAGTTACTTACTGGTCTCTGGTGTTTCCCTCCTCTTCCCTTGGATCATTTGAGAATTCCCTGAGGCACTGACAGCTCCAACAAGAGGTTTGCCAGATTTCTAGTTCCTGAGAAGGGTTAAGTCCTCACCACTAAGCCTTTTTTTTTTTTTTAAGTGAAGTAAAATTCACACACATAAAATAAACCATTTTCAAGTGAACAAATCCCACAAAGTCTTCTGCCCCCATTGCTGCCCTACATGTTGCTGTTGGGCTCGGAGCCTCTTTGCTGTCTGACATTGCTCCTCCATGTGGAGGTCACGTCTCTCCTGCTCCCCTGTCTGCCTCAAATGGTGGAAAATTGGGAAGTGAATTTCTCCACAGGGACTCCACCCCCTTTGCCTGATCTCAGATTCCCCTCGCTCAGACTCCTGAGGTTGAAGCGCCAGTGCCTATCTTTAGGGGGCTCAATTCCTCTAAGGCTCTGCCTCACCAGATGGATTCAAGCACCACCTTGGACATCCACCTCTCCCAGAACCTGCACCTCTGTTCCCTTCCTGCCCAAGGGAATCAACTTCACCGCTGTGCATTTATTTTCACCCCACTCTCCACCCAGACCAAACGATTAATTCCATTTCTTTTTTTTTTTTTTAAGATTTTATTTATTTGCGAGAGAGAGAACGAGAGACAGAGAGCATGAGAGGGAGTGAGAGGGAGGAGGGTCAGAGGGAGAAGCAGACTCCCTGCCGAGCAGGGAGCCCGATGTGGGACTCGATCCCGGGACTCCAGGATCATGACCTGAGCCGAAGGCAGTTGCTTAACCAACTGAGCCACCCAGGCGCCCCGATTAATTCCATTTCTTTCTGACAGCTCATTAGGAAGAAGGTCCAGCCTTTAGGACCTCCCCCCCAACCCTCCAAAAAACCCCACCCTATTTTTAATCTTAGAAAGAGTAGGCAGCTGATCTCAGTAAATCTTAATTCTTCCTCCTGAGTTAATTCATCCTCCTCATCCCATGAAAAGGACACACAGTAAGGCACCTTGTCATATTAGAAACAGACACACATATGGAAGCCTCAATTGTTCAAGTCTTGGATGAGACTTTGCTCTATTAGTTGTATGTATAAGTTTCAGACCATTTCTGGAGAACATTTTGATAGGGATAGAATATAGAGAACATGGGTGTTTGAAAGGGATAATGGAAGCTTCATTGGAGGAAAGAGTATACAGTGGGAAGATGGTGACCTCAACTTGCTGTGGAGAGGTATGGAGTGGGTACAATTGGCAATTCCCCTACATGGAAAGCTGACATTCTGTTAAATGACTGGGGTAAAATAATGGAGGATATAGCACTCAGCGTATTTTATACATCCCATACATTCTATGGAAAGGTAAAAGGAGCCTCAGTGGTTTATTCCAGGACACTATACCAAGCATCTCTTTTTTACATTTTTGATCGGAAGGCTGAGAGAAAAACCAAACATTTAAATGAAGTATTCAGTTTCTTATTTTGCAGATGACATCTCATATTACATCTTCTAATTCGCCTGAATGTGCATGCTCCCCCAGGAACTATCAGCCTGAATCTAGAGGCTGACATTAATATCTTAGTTACAGGTACACTGAAATGTCTGTGAAGTCTTTCCTGCATTTGGGACCATTAGGACAGTTTCTGGGAATATTGGATCCATTCCACCATCAAAAATTACTTGTTCAATTATTCAAAACTTAGCACTGTACCAATTAGCATACAGAAAAAAATCAGACTTGGAGCTTTCGAGAGACACTTCATACAGTCATGGAGAAAATGTTCCCTTCCTGGGGGGATAGATTAGTAGGTACCTGGCAGGGCAGGTAACTTCTGAGTCTGCCTTGGGAACGGAGCCCAGAAGAGACTTGAAGGCATTCTGTAAATTCAATACTTGTTTGTTCAGGTGCCCTCTTTAACCACCTGCATCCCACCTGGCCTTAATGATCGTTTCTAATAACTAAAAGAGCACAAATCAGCCCTTTGTCTTCATTCAGTAATGGCTGAGCCCTACTCTTCCTCCCGAACATTCTTCTATGTTTGTTATCTTGCAACATTGTTTCAGTGTTAGAACATTTTGAATGAGGTCAAAGGTGAAGCAAGAATCCACATCTTAAAGAACCTTTTGTGTAGATGGGCTAAAATCTAGAATATGATTAGTTCATTCTATTATTCTTAAGTTCACTTTTTAAAAAAGTATGATCTTTGTTCTTTACCCTGCGGCACAATGTCTTTTATCTAAACACTACATAGCCAGGTCTCAGTTCCATTAAATCATTTGATCACCTTGTACAGTGATATTTCTTTTGCTAATTTCTTATTATATCCTAAATAGATTATACATAGTTACATGTACTACATACAAAATTCCTTTTATTTCCACTGAGGACAGGTAGACAATAAGGGCTTTCTTGGTCATGTTGAATTACAAGCAGGTTTTAGTATATTTGATAGTCTGTAATGTCTAAAATTTGTTTTTTCAATGAGAGCTAAAAAAAAAAAACAAAAACCCAAAAAACAAAAACATCCCTTTTCTTTCTTTGGAAAAAAAAAAAAGTAAGAAAGAGTCTGACTTTGGGTATCAGAAAACTAAATACTGATTCGTTCTTTCACTTTGTATTTCTGCTGCAACAAACAATAACCTAGAAATAAACCTAGAAATAAACATGCCCTTGCAGAATAGGGAAAGGTTGAATATCAGGAAATGCAAAAGAAAAAAACACCTTAATAAAGACGATCCTTGTTACGTATGCATTGTGACTTGCAGATTGCTTCTTTCCACTCATCTACTTCCACATATATTGGGTATCTACCAAATGCTAGGCACTGGGTTTTGTGCCAGGGACTCAAAACGTGGTTTATGTCCTCATCGGGTCATAGCCTAAACCTGTACTATCCGATATGGTAGCCACTAGTCCCATGTGGCTATTGAGCACTTGAGCTGTACTGTATAAAACATGCATCAAATTTCAAAGACTTAGGGGGCGCCTGGGTGGCTCAGTCGTTAAGCGTCTGCCTTCGGCTCAGGTCATGATCCCAGGGTCCTGGGATCGAGCCTCGCATCGGGCTCTCTGCTCAGCGGGAAGCCTGCTTCTCCCTCTCCCACTCCCCCTGCTTGTGTTCCCTCTCACTGTCTCTCTGTCAAATAAATAAATAAAATTTAAAAAAAAATTTCAAAGACTTAGTCCAAAAAGAGAATATAAAATATCTCAATAATAATTTCTACATTGATTACCATTAAAATGGTAACATACTGGATATGTTGGATTAAACAGAAAATACTAAGATCAACTTGCCTGTTTCTTTATCTTTTTTTTATTGTGGCTATTAAAAATTTTTAACTTACACATGTGGTTCGGGTAACATGGTAAGTGTAGTGATAGAGGGAGCCACAATGGAACCGAGGGAGGAGTTCCCGTCTCAACCTGTGTGGGGCAGGGAAGGGAGTGTGGCATGTTGGTATTAATAAACACTTCCTAGATGGGGTGACATATTAGCTTCATCTGGAAGAATGACTACAAGTAGCTGAGAGAAGGGAATGAGGGGAAAGAAGGCATTCCAGTTAGGGTAATGCATATTATATCTATAGCTCAGTAATACGTGTTCAATATCTGAAGGCTTCTACAGACACTTAGGGGAGATGTGGCATGAAGAATGGAGAGAACTGGAAGTAACTGGAGTCACTGGAATAAAAATTAGGGGGCAAGAGGTGGCAAAAGAAGAGACTGGAGAGAGGGAGGAAACAGACGTTGGCCAAGACGGAGTTTAGGTTTTATCCTCTAGGTGGTAGATATATGTGAAGGGTTTTAAGAAGGTAACTAAGATTTTCACACCAGGGAACACAGCTGGTAAAGGATGAATTAAGGGGGACAAAACTGCAGGCAGGGATGAGTTAAAAACCTGCAAAAGATCAGATGAGAAATGATGAGGACCTAAACCAGTTCAGTGATGGTAGGGGATACAGAGTCAGTGAATATTTAGGAGGTAATGGGAAGCCATTGGTTAGATTTGGTGGGGGGAGGGAGAGAGATGATTCAAGAACTATTCCCTGATTTGGAGTTTGGATGATTAGGTGAACAGTGATGCCACCAACTGAGAGAGAGGACCAGGAGACATACCAGTGTGGATGAGAAGTTGGGCTCACTTTTGAGCATGTTGGCTTTGAGAAAATAGGACTATGAGGATCTGTGTCTTGCAGGCAACTGGATAAACAGGATTGGAACTGTGTAGACATCTGTGCTGGGGCTCTAGGTTAGGGATCCGTTTGCGACAAAGAATGGGACAGAATCATATCCAACTTGCTTATCACTTACAAAAGAAGAGTAAGAATTCATGTACATTATTTTACATCATAAAACAATTCTCTAGACCTCTTCATTCCAGAAGAACCCTCAAGGTTTACTAATACACCAAACCCTGAAAACTGCTGCCACAGGAAAACATGGGGCCCAGGGAGGGTTTTCCCATTTCTTTATTTTTAATAATGGTAGTAGGAGTATGCTCATGGGCATAGGGGAAGAAATAAAAAGTGACATGCCAAAGATTCAGAAGAACAAGAGGATGACTGAGAAGCCAAGTCCTGATTGATTTGGGGGGATGAGGTAGAGGCCTAGAAGATGAGAAGGGGCACTTATTGCTCTGAAATTAGGGAAAATAAGGTAAGCTGTGCTGTGCTCCCCACTAGGGTATGAAAAAATGTCATAGTGATAGGCATCAGAGAAATTTTAAAAATTTGGGGAGAGTTATAATTTGTGTGCATAAAAAGCTCTAATAATTAATTAAGTTAGACAATACATTCTGTTGGTGAGATTATAGCAAAACAGATACTGTCATATGTTACTAGCAGGAGTGTAAATTAATACAGATCCCATTGGAGGTTAATATGGCAGCTTCTATCCAAACTATAATTACATGTAATTCCACTTTTGGAAATTGGTTCTACAGATACACTGGCTTATTATTTGTTTATTCACTGGAGCAGTGTTTGTCATAGCAAAATGTTGGAAGCAACATAAATATCTACCAGTAGGGTAGTAGGTAATAATTAATAGTACATTTATCAGTGGAATACATATACCTTTAAGCAATGGCAAAGACCTCTCCCTATCCTGATTTGCAAAGATCTCCAAGATACATTAAGTGTGAAAAAGCAAGTTCCAAAACCATCTTCATAAGATGCTACCTTTTGTGTAAAAGAGAAGTAAAATAATCTATATTTATATTGACTTGTATATGTATAAAGAAACCAATAATTGTGGTAATGTAAAGGGGTAAGGGAGGTAGGACTGAATGGATAGGGTTTAAGGAAGGAAGGGAGGCTTTGCAATGTACAGTTCTTACATATTTTGTGTTTTATATCATGTGATATGTTTTATATTAAATAATTCATAGAGAAAAAGTAAGTTAAGCACTAAAGCAAAAAATCATGCATATCTGTGATAGGGAGCTACCACGGTGTGAGGTCACTTAAACTCCCTGTCCTATATAGACTAGCTTCAACCAAGGGCTATTACCAGACCATTGCCTGTTCTTTTCCACATTACGGTAATGCTTCTCCCCAACTATTTGCCTGAAGTTGCTCCATATTCTCTTCTTATCCTTCATTACTATTTCAAAGAAAAGATGAGTACCATTTTCCCCCAGAGAGTTTAAAGGGAAAAGAGCTTAAAAAATAAAATGTTCTGAACCCATGTCCCAAATGATCCCCATGAGAAATAAAAACAGAGACATATAAAGATACTCATGTGGTGGCAGAGTGATCTCTTTGGGAAATGAGAATTTCAGAAGCAGATACATAAAAGCTTGATGAAGAAATAACACTAAAGAGGCACAAATCTGTGCATTCTGTCAGGAAGGCTAGAAGCCCAGAATGAACCAAAGTTAAGGGCACAAAGGAACAATTTGTTGAGCTAAGGATGTTTGCTTTAAGTTACATCCACAGCCAGCATCTGAAATGCTGCTTGCACTCATAAATATCCACAGAATGCAGGAGGGATGGAGTCAGGACTGTGGTCAGAGTACTGAATTTCTCCCAAGCAGTTTGTGTCTGTCCTTTCAGTCAGTGAGCCTTACTTTTAAGTTACAATAAACATGAGTTCAAGGGAATAAAAGCCCAGTATAAGTAAGAGATAATAAGAGAACACCCAGACACTCTCAGTTCAAGTCTTCAGACTCAAATAAATCTTTAGGGAGCACCCTGAAAAAACTGTCAATGTGTTCACAAAACTGCTGTTCTTAGTCTTGGAGAAAGAACAACAAAGGGGAGAAGTAGTCAACTTCAAAGAAAGAGGAAAAGTACAGTTTAGAAACTGTGAAACTATCACACGGATTTTCTTTTATGTCCAAATTCCAGAGCAAGGTATAAAACAAGCAGTTTTTAAGTACTTAAAAAGAAATTAGTAATCATTCAGGAACCAATAGTTATTTACTATATTGACTTCTTCTCCATTCACTGGATTAAAAACTCAAGAAAATATAGTTAGGGAGTTCACAAAAAGTACATTAAACTTTCATAGATAACCTAGAAATACATAGCCTGGTACCACACTTAAGGGGTTTCTGAATCTACAGATGAGTATCTGTTATGTGTCTTGCACAGAGAAGGTTCTCAGTAAATATTTATTGATTGAATGATTAGCCTTTACCAATTTCCCCAGGCAGTAAATTCTCTAATTATTTTTTATGTGTCTGTCACTCCCACTAGAATATCATAAAATCCTTCAGCTAGAGTCTTACTCATCTTTTGTCCTCAGGGCCTAACAATGTGCCTGAAACAGCATGGTGCTCAATTAGTGTTTCTGAATGTTTTTTTTAAAAAACTCCAAATCCAGAATAGATATACCCAAAGCTCAGAAGTTTGGGATGAAAGTACTAAACTCTCTCTCTCTTCTTTTTTAAGATTTATTTATTTATTTGAGAGAGAGAGAGAAAGAGCAGGGGGAAGAGCAGGGGGCGAGGGAGAGAGAATCCCAAGCAGACTCCCCCCCAACGAGTACAGAGCCTAACTCGGGGCTCAATCCCATAACCCTGAGATCATGAGCTAAGCTGAAATCAAGAGTTGGACACTTAACCAACTCAGCCACCCAGGCGCCCCAGTACTAAATTATTTTTATAAAAAATAACATGATAGTACTACATTTCAAAAGGAAATACAATGTTGAGCTGGATGAATAAAGAGCCCATCTGTCGTTTTGGCAGTGCTCAGACCACATCTGGAGGTGTTGTAGGCAAAGAGATTATCTTCTTTCCACAAAAATATGGCATTTAATTGCCATTCTGTACCATACTTCCATCCAGATTTCTTTTTGTTTTTCCTCTTCAAAAACTTACAATCTTGACTTCTAGTTACACTCCCCAAACACTTCTCACATCTCCAGATTATTCCCAATAACTGCATCCAAATACCTCTAGAATAGGCTATTAAGAACATAAATATATTTGAGTAAAACAACTCAAAATATAATTGGTTGACTATTATATTTTTATCTGTAATTTTTATTACATCTTTACTAGTAAGTACAATGTCTTAAAGAACAACTTTCTTTCGTGGAGTCGTTTCCAAATGTAGCTAAATTCTTGATATTTTCCTTATGATATACATTTGAGAAAAGAGAAATAAATGTAAGTGCCATTTTTTGAAGAAAACAGATGGAGGACAGAGAAGTAGTGAGCATATTATCATTGACTAACTAGAATATAAAGAATGAAATTATTTAATAATACCGAAATAAGTAAAGAATTATGTCAGAATATGGTTTATTAGCTAATAGTAAATTTAAGGATCAAGAGAGTTGAGATTATGTCTTAGGAACATAATTTTTAAGTTCCTAAAGTTTCAAGTTAATAGACCGAGCTGCCTCCTGTATGGTCCCATGACACCCTCTTGACCTCTACTGGAGTAATGCTTACATGTTGTGATTATTACTAGGGACTGTCTTCTTGTCCCTACTTTGCAATTTCAGTCCCAGCCTTGTGTAGGGCTTGGAACATGAGAGATGCTTAATGTTTGTTGAATGCATACATGAATGAATAGTTGGACCTAGAAACAGGTCAATGGCATGGTGGGAAGGTTAAAACATCAGTAATAGATACCCATGGTAGTTAAACTAGATCAGGGAAGTTAAAAAGTTCATGTCAGTATTGAACATTCATTGTACTGACATGGAACTTCATGTCAGTAAAGACATGAAGAAATTAATCCCAAGGAAACAAAATGGCTTCCAGTGAACAGAGGAACAGGTTACTCAATACCCAGTATAAGCTAATAAGTGGGCAAATGTGTCAGATTTCCACAGCATTTGTACCTGTACTGATGGAAACAAAGTTAGTATCTGCTACATTTGGAAAGACATCTTCTGTGTACAGGCTCTTTAGAGATGGAGAACTCACTAGGTTACCACACCCAATCTCCACAGAGCTCCAGATAAGGAAAACTGTAGTGTCTGACCCCATGTCATAGTCATATGATGGCATTTTGAGGCAGACTAGCATCCTGCTGCTTGGTCTGATGTCAGTTCAACTCTTCACTCCGACAGACTCCAAAAAAGCAGCCCCATTACATCTCCTGCTTGACAAGGGACTTTGAAGGCTCTTCTACCTGAAGGTTTCCGTAAAACTTCCAGAATCATTTGTCAGGGTTATCCTATCATACTTTCCTTTCAACAGGTTCTTTATTTTCCATCAGAATGTTGTCCTCAGCTTAGGTTCATCCCACCAAACAATATAAAATGTATTTCAAAGCATTTTATAACGGGAAAATATAAATACCAGTTCTATTTCTTAAACGAAAGAAGTTGCAGTCATGGCTCGAAACTCAATACCATCCTTAGCGCTAGCAACAGGGAGCTGGCGGGGGCATGGTCGGTGGTCGGGGAGCCCTGTGTGGAAATCACGCATTACGCAACTCAGGGGCAAGCTTGCTTGCGTGCCTGGGCGCCGGTGCGTGGTTCCGGGCTGGAGGAGCTCAAGGAACGTGTTATCTCCACCAGTTTCACAACGACACATTCAATCAGGAAGCATTGTAAATTACTCAATGTTAGTCCTCAGTCTGGCTAAAAGCCTGCTGTATTCCTTATGTTTACTGGCCTTTAAGCAAACAACAAGTAGATCATAGCAAAGCATTAGAGGCTTTGGAACGCACAGGTGAAACCTGGCCCAGGGGACAGAGTCCCACGCCAGATTTTCTAAAAGGAAAAATGATTCTGTCAGAACAGAATGTTTCGGGTAAAACTTGACTTCACTAGGATTTCTAGTTTTATCCTTCCAGTAAGTGGTCAGGATTCATCTCCCTCAAAGTAACCTACAAAATAAGTTACTTATAATTAAAAATTTGGCAGTGGTCTTGAGTAAGGAGTGGATAAGGGCAAAAGAAGCTTTGTTAAGAAAGAAATACAAAATAGCCATTATTAAGGAAAAGAATGCAAGCTTTTGAGGGCATTTGCTAAAAGCAATATATTCACTTCTTAAACAAAGTAATTCTATTTTATGGTCTTATGTGTCTTCTTTTAGAAAATACCTATGGTCACTTTGGGAAGTATTTTTTTTTTTAAGATTTTATTTATTTATTTGACAGAGAGAGACACAGCAAGAGAGGGGACACAAGCAGGGGGAGTGGGAGAGGGAGAAGCAGGCTTCCCGCTGAGCAGGGAGCCCGATGCAGGGCTCGATCCCAGGATACTGGGATCACGACATGAGCCAAAGGCAGACACTTAATGACTGAACCACCCAGGTGCCCCTGTAACACTATTTTCCTGAAGTACACACACACACACACACACACACACACACACACACCACATGCCTAAATGAAGTATACTGTCCCTAAAACAAGGAACAATTTTAGGATTCTAAAATTCCTATCAAGTTGTACTTTCTATTTTATGCCAAACTAATCTCCTAAAGAGATTTTTAGGAAGCACTTTGCAGACGAAATGAGAGTTCCAAAATAAATGTCATAATGTTCTAAAAAGTGGCAGGATCTACTAAAGCCAATACTTTAAAGGCCTTATGTTATAAAAATCTGTCTCTTATTTGAGTTATAACATACCTATAAGTAAAAAAGAAGCCAAATGAAAAAAATGAGATTACCCATAGAAGGGATGAAGATGTCAACAAGTGGGAAATAACTAGTCAGTTTTATAAGAATTAGAAATGCTGGTTCTTTCACTTTCTATTATATTTCTGGCGAATTCCTGCCACACTTTATTCCTATTGTTCCTGCAGTTCTATTACTTTGGGGTAAAGTTATATTCCTGCACACTTCTCTCCCATCCTTTTACCTATTTAATTTCTCTTACCCACGACACTGTTTTGCCATAGGTGATCTTTGGGTTTTCCCCATGTGATTACCTCCTACTAATCATTACACACCCAAACAATGTACAAATCACCAGGCAAGGTAAATCAGATTGTCTTCATTTTACATGAGGGTTCTGAAGCTCTGAGAGGTGAAGTCACTTATCCAAGGCCAGATAGGCAGTAAGTGATAGATACAAGTTTCAAATCCAAAGCTTTCTTTCTTTCTTTTTTTAAAAGATTTATTTATTTTTATTTATTTTGGAGAGGGGAGAGGAGAGGCAGAGGGAGAGGGAGAGAATCTCAAGCAGACTCTCCACGGAGCGTGGAGCCTGATGCGTGGCTCGATTTCATGACCCTGAGATCATGACCTGAGCTGAAATCAAGAGTCAGATGCTCAACCGACTGAGCTACCCAGGTGTCCCACAAACCCAAATCTTTCTGATTCCAAAGCACATATGCTTTCTACCCCACCTATGCCTTCATTTGACAAATATTTATTCAGCACCTATTATGTGTCAAGAACTATGCTAAGTGCTTGCACGTAAACTACAAAAATAGAAATGATCCTCATCGTCACATAAGCAGCAGTCTCCTCTCTGACCTGTCTCAAGAAGTCTAGATGTACAAGGGCTCTGGAGTTACCTGTGCCAGAAAGCAGACATCAGTGACACTAGCTGGCACTTTTTGTTTCTTTGTTTTTTAAATTCCTGAGATTTTCAGCATTAAGTTTCCCTGAGGACCATTAAATAATTCAGGCAAGTTTTAGTCTAGGGCTACTTCCTCCTTTCACAGACCTTGCATGATGTACATGGCCCTGTCTTGACAATTTCCACCTAACCTTCATTTGTAGCCAGGACAGATGCCAACTTTCACCAGATTGTATTCTGTATTTGTGTGTGTGTGTGTGTGTGTGTAAAGCGATAGAAGTTTATTAAGTGAAGATACAGAAAAAGCTCTCAAGCGTGAGAGGGGTCCCAACAGCGTTGCCAACGAGGGCCTTTAGGGTTGATCTTTCATAGAAAGCTAACCAGGGAAATTAAATCCTTTTAACATCTCTATTGATAACGCCTTCAATGGCTTACTTCCTTTTTAGGGACTGGTTATTCTTTGTTGGTCACAGGTATTTATTCTGTACTTTAAAGTGGTGTAGACTATGGGTTCTTCCTCCAACTGTCCTCTGTCTGAGTTGTTGGATCTGGGGCATTTCCTCACAGGGCAGACTACCCAGTTAATGAGGGTCAGCCCAAGAACCCTATCATAGCTAGTCTTTTCTCCTATGTCCACAGCCTCTAGAAACCACAGAAATAGTGCTAAATGCCTGAGCCCCTTAATTATTTTACTGTTAAATAATTGGTGTGGCTTTCATACTGAAATTCCCTTTCTGAAAAGCTAAGGAAAAGTCAGAAGAAATCCCCAATATAAACAGTACTGCCACCACAGTATTGTTAGAGAGAAACAAATGTCCAAGAGTAGGTAATTGGTTAAACATATCAACTCACCTGAAATACAATCATCACACCATTAATTACTATGGTTATGAAGACAAGGTAGTAGCATAAATATGAATACAATATAGTGTTAAGATAAAAATTATGTATATATAGGATTTAAAGATATTTTTTAAATGAAAAAAATTGAAGAAAATATTTACAGATTTGTGTTATAGATTTTAGGTGATTTGTTTTTCTTTTCTTTACTAGTACAAATAATATAGTAAAAGAAAGACTTGTAGCTATTCTCTCAACATGGACAATTTTGACACATTTTTTATGATTAGTAGCCATATAACTTCAAGGATAGACTGAGTGTAAAAGGCTCAACAAATCTAAGGTTGAAATCTGTGTGCATGGTATGATCTTGTTACTTGAACTCTCTGTGTCTCAATTCCTCATTTAAAGAATGGAAAATAAAGATATCTCCATCATAGAGTCATTAAGATGATTAGATGAGCAAATGCTTCAAAAAAGCCCAACAACATGCCTGGCACATGGAAGGAATTTGGAATTTGGTAACACATGTCAATATTCCATTTACAGACCAGGATGGAATCATTCATTCATTTGTCCACTTAACTCATTCAACACACATTTGTTGAGTCCTGCCTAGGTGCCAGGGAGTATTCTAGGTATTTTTAATAAAAAAATTAATTAGGTGGTTTTTATCCTCAAGGAGCTCACTATCCAACGGGGGAGAGAAACGAGTGACTGGATCATCATAACCAAGATTTGCAAAGGGCTCTGAGGAGTACTTAGAAAGGGACCCAACTCAGCACGAACGTGAATGAAGCTTTCCAGAAGGGCTTAATGCTTACTGAGTTCTGAAAGAGGCTTATCCCCAGGATAAGCAGGGCATTAATAGAGCAGAAAGGGATGAAGTCTATTTCAGCCAGTGGGGACAGCACGGAAGCAAAGGAAGGTAAATGAATAGTGGTGTAGGAGGTGTAGATGGTAAAGAAAATGGTGTGCAGATTTCAATAACTGCTTGGAGTTCAGTATACCTGGATGTAGAAATGAGTCTGGGAAGCCAGCAGTTACCTAGTGGGCACCTGCCTCAGTTACATCAGGATTCCATGAGGCAACCTTATCATCTGAGCCAGGTCTTTCAAGAGATAAGGCTTTATGAGACAAAACTATTATCTGTGTCTGTGCATGACCATGTGTCATCTCTGAGAAATGCAGTCCTACAATGTGCTTGAATAAAGTCTCTGAATAACACAGTATCACATGTTAAAATAGACAAAGACATATCCACTGAACAATTGTGTCTTTCTAGCTATCAGGACTTTGCTAAACAAAAACACATCTCTGTGTGTAACAATGAATTACAATAGGAAGTCCATCAGTGTTTCATCATTTTTGTTTTTTTATAAAGATTTTATTTATTTATCCATTTGAGAGAGAGAGCGTACACAAATGCGAGCAGGGGGAGGAGCAGAGGGAGAGGGGCAAGCAGACTCTGCACCCAGAACAGAGCTCAATGTGGGGCTTGATTGCACGACCCTGAGATCATGACCTGAGCTGAAATCGAGGGTCTGACACTCAACCGACTGAGCCACCCAGGCTCCCCTCATCATTTTCAATATCAAAAAAATGTGATTCTTATGTTCTCTGTGGAAGGTAACATTTTGTTAACATATTTGGCTACTTCATTAGATAAGCAATCCCATGCAGTAATGTACCAACCACAGCAATAGGATGAAGAGAAAAGAAGTAGATGTTGCTACTTAATATTTTTATAGCTTTTGTTTTTCTTGAAAATAATTTAAAACATACAATATGATTAATCAAATTCAAGACTCTGGAAAATTCCATTTCGTGGTGGTGTGGGAAGTGGGGTATGACTTGTAGGAAAGAACCCAGGGGTACAGTTGCACTAACTGCTTACATCACTCCCCAGCTACATGCCTGGATTTTCCCAACTTCTCAGCTTTCATGTTTTATAAGCCAATAGATTTTTCTCCTATCGGGATGGATATCTGGATACATAATTGCCATCTTTTAAAATTTGATGCATAGATCATAACTAGAGTGTTATGTATCAAGGGGTAAACACGTCATCCTGATTATTCTAAAATATCTCAAGAATAGGTATTAAAATTATTCTTTATCATCCATTACAAGCCACTACATTATGATTTGTTAAGCTATATATATATGTATATATATAGTCTATATTAAATAGTAGTTGAATGAAAACCTACATTTTCTAGTATTTTTTTTTTTTAAAGATTTTATTTATTTTTTTGACAGAGAGCGAGAGAGACAGCGAGAGAGGGAACACAAGCAGGGGGAGTGGGAGAGGGAGAAGCAGGCTTCCCGCTGAGCAGGGAGCCCGATGTGGGGCTCGATCCCAGGACCCTGGGATCATGACCTGAGCCGAAGGCAGACGCTTAACGACTGAGCCACCCAGGTGCCCCTACATTTTCTAGTATTGATAGCCATTTGGATCTTGGCTTACAGAAACATAATTTTATAAAAAGGTCAGCAACTTTAGGGGAAAAGAGGGTAAGCTGAAATTCCTTTTTCTATTTTCCTTTCATAATCTCTAAACATAACATTCAAACTGTCATCATGAATGCACACATATATTTGAATGGCTGTAAATCTGTCAAATTAGAATCGTTTAGAGAAAATTCTCACAGGATTTTTAAAACGCCTCAGAGTTGGTAACAAAGCATTGGCTCAAGAGGCAGGAGACAAATTATTTTTACTACTTTGCTCCAAATTTATGGAATAACCTGGAACCAACCTGTGTGCTAAAGTGACCTTGCTTCCTGATTCATTTTAGGGGAACATTCTGGGAATCAGATAATAATTTTAGGAAACTTAGGACAGCTTGTTTGAGAAAGATAAATATAAATGCAAACTCTTCCTTCTACAGAACTTACTTAATGTATATTATTACTAAAGAGTAGGAGTTAAAAAAAAAAAAGACCCAGAGATTTAAAAGATTGGCTTACACTCTTCCTATTCAGTTAGTAGTATCACCAACCACTAAGCTGCATAATCTAATAATACTGGTTAGAGATGGGGGATGAGAAAAAAAGAAATGCTTACTCGTTGCCTACTATATACTAGGCCCTGACATGTGTTATCTCTTTTAAACTTCAAACCACTCTATAGATGAGGACATGAAATTCAGAATGGCTAAGAAACTTGACTAAAATCACAGTTACTGGAATCTACTAGTCTATTCTTGACTCCATGTCTCCTCCATCCCTGGCCGGTGCTTCCATGAGGCTACTGAGTCTTAGAGCCACACCTCCTAAATAGATCTTGAATGTACACCTCGGTCTTAGATCAGGCTTTTACCATTTCTCACCTAGTCCAGTACACAGGTTTTTAATGGTTTCTCTGGTTCTGAAGTTTATTTTCTTTTATACAAAGATGTGTAATCTTAAGAGTTATTGTTTCTAAACCACAAAAATTTATGTCATTCTTATTCTGTGTCTGGATTGTGAGTTACTCATGAGCAAGGGTGATGTCAGCAAGATGACAGACCAGGAAGCTCCAAGCCCTGTTCTCCTATGGAAATACCAAATGAACAACAATATATGGACCAAAGTAGTGTTGTGGGAACTCTAGACACTAGTTAGAAAGTTTAAGCAACCAAGTGAATGCCTAGCTAAGAAAAGTCCACACTCAAAACAATAGGAGATTTCGTGCCCTTTTTGCTTGCTCTTCCCCTCCCCAGTACAGCATGATGTGGTCAGGAGGATGCCACCCAATTCCTGGTCCTTCCCTCAGGACAGAAGGAAAGAGTGGAACTTGCTTGCAACATTCTGGCTTGTCGGAGGGACTGGTTTCTGTTTGGTCTAACTCAGCATGATTGGAATGGGGGCATATTTTGGATATCAGGTTAGAGGCTGCTGTGGTGGCACAGTGGCCTTGTGAGAGCTTCAAGGGACTGCAGACCCCTGGACACCTGGGGGCAGGAGATTTCAGGTAGAGGAATACAATAGGATATCTATGGTCATGAGAAGGAACAGGGATGAAACTAGAGGGAAAGTTAAGAGATTTAAAAGCAGCTGTATATACAAGTGAGTTAGAGAAGAAAAAGTATATGCACAGGCCCAGGGAAGATATATCCCCAGAAAAAGGCTGAGAGGGCCTTGAGCCTTCATATGAGACTAACCAGTCATCTTCCTCTGTACAGAGGCAGTTTACTAGGACTGGTGAGAAGATGGGCTTTTCAAATGCTTAATTGTCAACAAAAGATCACAAGATACCCAAAGAAAAAGATAAAGATGGCCCATTCTAGGGAACAAAATAAATCTCCAGAATCTGACCCTAAAGAAACACAGGCCTTGGACCTAACAAAGACTTTAGAACAATTTTCTTAAGTATGTTCAATAAAATAAAGGATCACACAGCCAGACAACTAAACAAATTCAGGAAAACAATTCATGAATAAAATGAGATAAGCAATAAAGAGATCAAAATTATAAAAAAAACAAACAAAAATATTAAAGCTGAATAAAACAATAACTGAATTGAAAAATTCACTAGAGAGGCTCTATAACAGATTTAAACAGGTAGAAAAAAGATCAGAAAACTTTAAGATGGGTCATTTAAAATTATTGAGTCTAAGGAACAAAAGGAAACAATAACAAAGAAAAGTGAAGGGGCTTTTGAGATACCATCAAACACATCAATATATGCATTTGAGAGTCCCAGAAGGCAAGAGAAGGAGAAAGGGACAGAGAATTTATTTGAAGAAACAACGGTAAAAATATCTCAACTTTGAGGAAAGCCATGGATATACACATACAAGAATCTTAACAAACTCTAAGTAGGATAAACACAAAGAGACCCACACTGAGACACTTTATAATCAAACTGCAGAAAGTCAAAGACAAAGAGAGAATTTTGAAAGCAGCAAGACAAAAGTGACTCATCATATACAAGGGATCTTCAATAAGATTCTTAGTGGATTTCTCAACAGAAATTTTGCAGGCTAGAAGGCAATGGGATGATATATTCATTGTACTGAAAGGAAAAACTGTCAACTGAGAAAGCTATATGTCACAAAATGTTTCTTCAAAAATGAGAGAGAAATTAAGACATTCCCTGATAAACAAAAGTTGAGGGAGTTAACACTAGACCTGGCCTATGAGAAATACTAATGGGAGTCCTTAAAGTTGAAACAAAAGGACCCTCGACAGTAACTTGAAACAATATGAGTATGTAAGTCCTCTGGTAAAGATCAACATATGGACAAATGTAAAAATGTGGATTATTGTAGTTTTGGTTTGTAACTCCACTGTTCTTTCTTTTATAGGATTTAAAAGACAAAAGCATAAGGAATAAAACCATGTTAACGGGTATACAATATAAAAAGATATAATCTGTGACATTAATAATGTAAACTGAGAGGTGGAGCAGAGATGCAAATAAGTAGAGTTTTTGTATGCAATTGAAGTTATTATCAGTTTCAAATGGATTGTTATAACATTAGGATAGTTTATGTAATCCCCATGGTGAGCACAAAGAAAATATCTGTAGAATATACACCAGCCACTGCAAAAAATCCACTAAACACAAAGGAAAGCAGCAAGGAAGGAAATGAGGACGCAAAGCCATAAGACTTACAGGAAAAAATAACAAAATAACAGGCAGTAGTAAGCTCTTCCTTATCAGTAATTGCTTTAAATGTAAATGGGTTCAACTTTTCGATCAAAAGACATAGATTGGCATAATGGATTAAAAAAACAGGATCCAACTATACGCTATCTATAAGTGACTTTGGATCTAAGGATCTAAGGACACAAATAGGGTGAAAGTGAAGGGATAGAAAAAGATATTCCATTCAAATAATAACTAAAAGAGAGTAGGGGTGGCATACTAATAACAGACAAAATAAATTTTGAGTCAAAAACTGTTACAAGAGACAAAGAAGTACATTACATAATGTTAAGAACCTTAATTGACCAAGAAGATAGAACAATAATATATGTACCAAACATCAGAGCTCCTAAAAATACAACACAAATATTGATAAAATTGAAGGGAGGAATAGACAGCTCTATAATAATATCAGGAGACTTCCTGATACTTATGAGCAAGTAATAGTCCACTGCCTGGCAGGTAGTAGGTACTCAAATAGCATTTACAGAATGAATGAATGAATGAGTGACTGAATGAATGATCCAGTGTGAGTTTTCTATGAATAACAGCCATTGTTGGGTAGAGTCAATGTGGAAAAATAATCATAACAATAAACATAACAAGATCTACTAATATAGGAATGAAAATTGAATTCAGCAAGGTGATCCTAGTCAATGATGGAAAGGCCAAAATTAGTATTTGGGGACTCCATGGAGGAAGTATACATTTTTAAAGGCATTCAGAAAGATAAATAAGACATATTGAACTTAAAAACAGTGTCACTGCTTCTGGGTATATTCACACAATAATATATAGTATTAGTAATTTAAACGTGAGACTAACATTGGTGTAAATCATTGAATGGGAAGCACAAAAGTTACTGTTAGGTGTTGAAGTTTATCTGTGAAGATTTCATTGATCCAGAGCTCTCCATGTTCCTGCAGTAAAAACTTAACGGGGTTCACTTCCCTGAACCATTATTTAAACCTCATGAAAGTAAATGTGACTACAGGTAGAAATGATCCTGATCTTGACCTGGGCCAAAGAACTTTCCAGTTTACCTGAGTCGCCCATGGAAACCTGAGCATGCACAAACAAAACTTCTGCAGACTGGGAATTCCCAGATAGGAGAGGAAGACAAGATGAGTAAAACTAAAAGGGTTTGCACAAGACTTTTATGGAGCCTTAACTACTACACTTTTGGCAGATAAACTTGGGCCTTGGGAAGAAGCTATTAATGGAAACAAATAACAGATTAAATCGTTCAGTGGGCTGATTAGGCTTGCTGCAACAAAAATAACATTTTGTATGAGCAAAGATGGTAGCTCCAGACATAAGGAAAGGTGGGCAAATGTCAAGAGAAGAGTTGAAAGAGAAAGTGTGAGCAGACAAAGGTGCAGGGTCTCCCATGGTCAGGAAACCAGCAGCGCCAGACTGTTACACCGAAAGTTTCCAGTGGAAAGTCCTATAACTACAATGGACCTTTATGTCTTTACCTTTCTTGCTCTTTGGTAAACAGAAAGATAACATTCCCATTTTACTGATAAAGAAACCAAGGGACATAGTTCACTCAATCACACAATTAGTAGATCTTTGTCTCCCAGAGCCAGTAGATTTTGTTCTTTCCGATCACTTTAAATCTTATTATTCTTTTAAAATCCACATAATTAAGCAGCTAGGTTATTCTACATGTATGTACTTTGGAATTCAAATCTGTTGCCACAATGACTCCCTTCTCTGTAATTAATATTGGGTAAATTCCTCTTAAAGAAAAAAAAAATCAGACAAGAGATCAAGTAAGTAATAGCACCTTTTTTCGAATTCAGTAGAAAGATAGCTGTACAAGTGAACTCATTTATTTCTTCGGAGTAAGTGTGCACAGATACTACATCTGGAAATAGGCAGTACACTAGAACTTTGGGGCCAGAAATAACATCTACAAATAACCCAAGAGGATCTCTTTCAGATGAGCCAGCTGACCCCCTGAGAGGCAAAGCGAGCTGCCCAAAGTCAAGTTAGAGTTATAGTTAGTTATATAGCCTGGATGATGAAGCCCAGATCTTAGTGCAAACTCAAAAAAAGTGACTGCTTTACCTTTAGGAGAAAATCTAGCTCACTCCACAAGTCACCAATCTGTAAAAATGAAGAGATGTTTCAAAGCAAGGGAAAAAAAAGAGTACTGTTTGATATTCATAGCTAATTATCTACATCCCAGTCGCCTAGAGTACACAGCAAGCCTGAAGGAGATGGCACCATCCCAGAGAAACCAGCCTACAAGTGGCCCCACACCTCAAATGATTAATGCGGAAACACATATTTGATTATGGACATGACAAGTCAGGAAGGCTGGACCTGCCAGGAAGAGGTGTGGGAGGAGCTGTTATTAAATATTTATACAGCACCGGTGTACAATAAGTGTAATTGTGCCAAACATATAAAGTCTTTGCCCTAAGGAGTTTGCTGTCAGTTGTAAAACTGGTTACTCCTGAGATATTTGTTACATTGCTTCATCAGGTAAACAATCCATTCTAGACATCAAAGAACCATCATTTCAGTAAGCTTTCTTAGGAATAAGACTTTACACCCAGTTATTTAGTGCAAAAGTTGCATATACTCGTTACTATAGTAATAATTTTAGGAAATTCACTTTTATTCTCTGACAAGTTTATGATGATCTCCTTTTGCTGAGTCTCTTTTCTTTCTACTTCACTCTTCTGCATTGTTTGCACAAAACACCATTATAGTCCCTGCTATTGTGGCATTTGGGATGACACCAGCCAAAGTGAAGGGCATTACAAAGTTTTGAGTTTGTAGATCTATATTAGTCAAAATGAAACTGTCAAGTAATTGTAGCCAATTACGTGTGCTGAAGCAAAACAAATTAATAAAGAAGGATGATTCAAAACCATTAGGCAACTGATGGACACATGAAGAGCTGACATGAGCTTTACCCAGGATACAGTGAGGGGGAAAGAGAAGTGGAAAAAGGAGGCTGCCTTTGAAGGGAAAATATTTTATTTACCTCAGATAATGCTCAGAGGATACTGTATTATACTTATCACTTAATTAAATCTGTGAAAGATTTAAAGTAGCTAATATTATAAGCAAAAAAATCTTGTCGAACAGGGATATAGTAAGACAAGAGTAAAATAACAGAAGTCCAGGTGATAAGAGATTTGGAGACAGGAAACCACTTTCACCAGGGAAGAAATACAAAAATAGACTATTGCTTCTTAGGAAATCATTTAGCTCTGTGCTTGCTCCTGATGGCTAAGACAAACCAGGCAGTGAAGACAAGCAAAGTATTCATTCATTCATTCATTCATTCATTCATGGCTTACACAGTTTCTACCTTCAAATGGCTTGGAGCCTGGGCAGAGAGCGTGCTGATAACAACAGACATGTACAGAATGAAATACTACAATAGTACAATATGCAAAGACCAGGGGACAAAAGGGGAGACAACTATATTATCCGGGGGTGGGACTGTAAGGGATAGTTTGAGTGATAAGGTGATCTTTGAGCTCAGCCCTGAAATAGATAGAATATGACAGAGAGAAGCATGGTGGGCAGATGAGGAAGGCTGTGTGCAGACCCGCACCAGTGAAAGGCCAGTGGGGCCAGAGAGCAGCCCGTGGTCTGTGGGGCTGGAGCAGCACCTGGAAGGGCTGGGGTGGGCAAGAAGCCTTTCTGAGGGCGGTCCGACTGGGAGGGCTCCTAGGCCTTCAGTGTCATGCTCCTGAGTTTGATTCTGAAAGCAGAGGGGCCATGAAAGATGCACTAACAAAAATAAAAAGCAGGGTTCAGTGTTTTATTTAAGAAAAATCTACCAGTGGAGGAGAGAAGTACTTCAGAGATGCAGTTCTAAACTCCAGAGGGGTCCTAAAATAGTAAAGATCTTGGCAGTGGCTACTATTTTTATCCTGCTTTACAGGGAATATTCTAGGGAACACAGGGTGGCTAAATTACTTACCTATATTCACACACTGCTAATGGAAGAGGGGAAAGTATGGCACAGCTCTGGGTGGGACAGAAGCATTTTCCTGAGCACCTACTATGGGCCGCAATCATTGGATAAACATTTCAGGGCAATAAAAAAATAGAATATTTAGCTCTTTGACTCAAAGAGCTAAGAATAAAGGTAAAAAGATGACAGAAGCATGGAAAAAGACACTAAACTTATTAGAAAGAATAATATATATATTCTTTACACAATAGAGTTGATATCTTTTTGAGAAGCGTGCACCACATTTTTGTAAAATAAATTATTTAAAATGCATTATATGAGAATTTATTAATTCACAGCATGGACAATTTACATACTTTATAAGGACCCTCTGTTCAGTTTCTGATTTTTGTATTTAAACTGTCTTTTAAAAGGGACACAGCTATACTGTAAACTGAGTTGAAAACAAGGCTACCTTTACTGAATAATTCAGCCTAAATGAATATGAACTTATCACAAACTACTCTGGGTATTAAAAATACAAAATAGTATGGAACGTCTAACCCCAAATGGTCTTCCTTCCTGATCCTTTAAGACTGTCTTCTTTTAAACACCATCAGAAGATGGTAAGCAAAGTCTCCTGGGTTGTCCCAGGGCAAGCTTTGTCCTCTATGTGACTTAGCTACACGGGTCACTGAGCCTGTTCAAGTGAATACAAACATGTTTCTGACAAGACAAATCCTCTTAAGACAGGAAATATGAGTCTTATTCCCTGCTAATGAGTCTACCAAAGTTTTAACTGACAGAGCTTCTAACAAGAGTGATCTTTGGTTTATACCATAGGATGGGCTGAGCAATAGAATGATGGGGAGATGTTTAATCACAGTGGAGTCTTCCCAGGCTTTTTTTTCAGAATAAAAATACTCTCTATAAAAACCCCTACTATCTATCCAACTGCCTCCTGTGGGGGATGAATCTTATTAGACTACAGAGTTTCTCGAAGAATGAGCTAAAGATCTATCAGAATCAAATCATGACTATTAAAATAAGTGTTCCTAGGCCAATCCCAAACTGATGAACCAGCATCTGAATTTAATTTTAATAAGATCTGCAGATGGTTCTCATGTACTCCTATGCTGACCATGGGCTTAAAGGAAGTAGTCTCAGAGGGCCCTTGGATTTTGACGAGCATCTTGATTGGTTTTGGATATGCAATGATAGGCCTGAAGATGAGCTTAGGGATAAGAGCCGGAAAGATCAGAATTGCTCTATATAACAGAAGGAGGAGAGGATAAAATTCTGGAGACATGGTGGTAGAAAGGCATTTGAAAGGATAGAGGGAAGAAGAAAAAGAGAAAAGAGCCACCAAGATGACTAGAGGTTGAAGAATACTGATAGAGTAAGCGTTGAAAAAAATCTCATGTGGCACGGGTGGCTGAAAAAGCTTTTAAAGAACAGGAGCATCTAAGATTAAATCAAAGTCATTTGTGCTGAATGAATATTGAAATTCCATATGCCTCATTTTCCTCAACGTCATAAGGGAATAGTAGCAAATCTCAGTCCATCGGAGCAATGGAAATTCAGGAGACCTTTCCCTTTCAAAAGGAACATATCTCTTGATCCTCTCCCCCCAAAAGGAAATATTTATATAGGGTATAGGTTTTCCCCCTGAGGAGAATCATGTTTCCTGTGTGCCTCCTTTTTTTTTTTTTTTTTTTTAAGAATTTATTTATTTGAGAGAGAGAGAGCATGTCTGGGGGTAGGGGGCAGGGAAAGGGAGTAGCAGACTCCTCACTGAGCAGGGAGCCCAATGCAGGGTTTGATCTCAGGACCCTGGGATCATGACCTGAGCCAAAGGCAGGCACTTAACTGACTGAGCCACCCAGGTGCCCCTCTTGTGTGCCTCCTTGAACTAAAGTTACCTTATACTGAAATTTCTTCTCTCTCACTTGATTGTGTTTGTCAAAGAAAGAGACTTTTTTAATCTCTGGAAGACAGAATAAAAAATAAAACCTGCTGAGATCTTGATGCCATGCACGAGATTAGACTCACCCCCACCCACCCCAGTTGAGTCTTACCAACTCTGAGTGACATGTACTTTTTAAAACTTTCAACCTCACCTGTCCACCACTCCCGGCCACCACAGTGTACAAAATGGTGGACACGCGGAGGTTGAATAAGCAGGTTGGCACATGAATTGCTTGCCTCTAGGACCCTATGGAAAGGAAAGTTGTGTCATTTTCTCCTCACTCTCTCTGTTCATAAAAAATGACCCCAGAGGTTCTTCATCTAGGTTTCTGTGGTGATATCATGAAGATGAGACTGGGAAGCAGGAGACCATCAATGTAAGCTGTCTGTGTAGGTCTATTATTTCTTCATCTATGAAATGAGTGCAGTGAATTAGATTCTAAGACTTCTTTCAGGTCCAAAATTCGATGATTCTCCAATTCTCTACTGTGCTCACTACCAAAAGAGCTATTTTCTTGTCTAGGTTCTTCAACAGCACAACTACCAAGCACTTTTTAGTCTGAGCTCTGAAAAAATAGTGAATCCCTTGGACTCAACGGCATATCAGTAGGTTAATAATTAGGAGGGAATTAAACTTTTGGGGAAATGCCATAGGTTATCAAGATCCCCTATCACTGGTTAAAACAACAATGATGACAAACTGAAACAGCTCACTGATGTCCAGAGTCGGCAAGATCTAGGCTTGATGAACTCCTAGGACTTAAAAATCGGCACACTTCTCCCTATTTTCCCAATAATGAAATAAAAATTTTTGCAAGTGAGATATGCTTTGCACCTAATTACATTCCTTAAAAGTTGATTGGAGGGATGTTTGGCACTTTGAATGAGATTCATTGATTTCAAATTTTATACCTTTTTTTTTTTTAAGAGAGAGAAAGTGTGAGCATGAGATGAGTATGTAGGGAAGGGGTCGGGGCAGAGGGAGAGGGAGAGAGAATCTTAAGCAGGCTCCACGGCCAGCACCAAACCTGACACTGGGCTCAATCTCACCATGTTGAGATCATGACCTGAGCTGGAATCTGGGCACCACCCAAGTGCTCAGAAATTTTATAACTTTTATTTTAATTCCTAAAATATGCAATAGTTTATTATGCCACATTTAAACAGATGTTGCACACCACTCATTCAGGAATGAGTAGCATGCAGCAATATGGTACCTTAAGATTATAACTGCAGAGTATGAGAAATTAGGTTCTTGGGTAAAGGCAGAATCCCAGTCAGCTGATTAATCTGTACTTTATGCACAACTTTTACATACTAATCTATTTTATAGTGTTTGTTCATCTTAAATGTCCACACTCTAAAGAAGCAAAACCAAAACTATATCACTCTACTATATTTACTAAAAGAATATAGTGGATATTTGAGTAGATTTTTTCACCTACTCCTACAGAATGTATTTCCTTTTTTTGATTGAAGTACATACTGTATTTTCAAATGTAATGAAAGCAACATGCAATGCTGTACTTCTGTCCGAAATCAAAATTTCATATATTAGTAATTTGTATCTTTGCTGCCCAAATACAATTAAGCTAGACCCTAATATTGTTTTCATTTTTTTAAATTTTTTTAAAGATTTTATTTTATTTATTTGAGAGAGAGAGAGAGAAAGTGAGAGAGAGAGAGAGAAAGCACAAAAGGGAGTAGGGTCAGAGGGAGAAGCAGACTCCCCGCTGAGCAGGGAGCCTGATGGAGGACTCGATCCTGGGACTCCGGGATCATGACCTGAGCCAAAGGCAGTTGCTTAACCAACTGAGCCACCCAGGTGCCCCTAATATTGTGTTTTGTTTTTTTTTTTTAAGATTTTATTTATTTGACAGAGAGAGAGACAGCGAGAGAGGGAACACAAGCAGGGGGAGTGGGAGAGGGAGAAGCAGGCTTCCCGCTGAGCAGGGAGCCCGATGCGGGGCTCGATCCCAGGACCCTGGGATCATGACCTGAGCCGAAGGCAGACGCTTAACGACTGAGCCACCCAGGCGCCCCAATATCATTTTTTTAAAGCTATAATGTACATACTGAGCTAGGAAGCCTTTCAAGGAGGAGAGTGACAATAAGGAGAAGCCAATCAACTCTTTGGGGGCTTCTTTCTCTCTCTTCCTCCTCCACCTTCTCCCCCCACTGATCCCCATAAATCCCCCAGAGGCAGTGGTTGGGTTGTTGGTTTATAATCCTTTGCTGTTGTTTGGTGGAAAGGATGAAACAGAAAAGTTCATTCTTCCTAGCTCACCTGATTCAATCCTGTGTTAACTCATCACTATTTTCAGTGTTTGGAAACTTTAAGAAAACCCTTCTAAAGAGGGAACCATTACTTACCAAATAAACAATGATGACGCTCCTATTACTCTTCCTTTTAAGCAGGTAGCTAACATCTAGGGAGTTTCCCACTCCCCAAAGGCAACACCAAACCCAGTTTCATACCTGCAAGTCATCTTGCCCTGTCCATAGCAGGGATATTTTCAAGATAAAAACCACCTCACATATTCCCTGCTGTAGGAAGTGACTGTATATGTGGATGTCACATTATTTTCTTTTCGCCTTTTTTTTTTCTTTTTAAGTGCCCTCTGCTGAGCACATTAGACAAATTCCTGACGGATTTCTTCTGCATCTCCCTCCCCCACTACCATCCCTGCCTTGATGCGGACTTTGTGTTTTCATTTTAGGTTGTCTATGAAAAATATCATCCCGGACCACTTCCTTTCTTCCTGCCCATCCATGTTTGTGTGTGTGGGAGTGTTTGGTGTAGGAATCAGAAGCTGATTTATTGCCAATAAAATGGCTTCTATCATTATAGATATTAGTTAAGCTTGGTGAAGCATACAGATCTTAGGCCCCTAATTTTTGTTGAAGAAGGACTGACCGAACAGTATAGGTATATCTGAAATGACAAAGCCTTGATTTAGCAGAAATTAAGACAACATGCAAGGCCATAACTTTGGGATGTTTACAATTTTCCGAAGATGCATTGCCTTCTATTTAAGTAATTAGGTAGTAGCTTGTGACATCTTTGTTAAAAGTAATTATATTTGGCAATATTTCTTTTGAGAAGATGCATATGATTCCATAATGAAAGGAAATAAGTGCAGTAGGTGTAGTTGACCCTCTTTCTGAATAATGCGATTTCTGTGCAGCATTAAGTATCATGTATGATATTCATTAACTTTTTATTCATTGGATGTTTCTGTGTATTTTATAATATTACTTGTATTGTTTATAAGCTTTTATTCTTAAGGGCTTAAATGTTTCTCATTCATCCAATTGGCTGCCTCTAACAAGCATTGAGGCTTAGCCAGTTTAGGCTGCTGTAACAAATTACTATAGACTGGGTAGCTTAGACAACAAACATTGATTTCTCACAGTTCTGGAGATTTGGAAGTCTAAGGTCAAGGTGCTGGCTGATTTGATGTCTGGTGAGGGCCTTCTTCCTGGCTTGTAGATGGCTGCCTTCTTGCTGTGTCCTCACATGGCAGAGAGTGATCATCTCTCTTGCATCTCTTCTTATAAGGGCACTAAGCATGTTCATAAAGGTTCCACTCTCATGGCCTAATTGCCTCCCAAAGCCTCATGTCCAAATACCATCAACTGGGGATTATGGCTTCAACATATGAATTTGAGGGAGGGGCACAAACATTCAGTCCATTACACATTGTTACCATTTTAAAAAATGGTCAAGAGGTGGCAGAATGTTTTATCCTATCATTCTGAGCAGAGATTAGGACCTGGAGATGGGTAGCCTGCACCTCTGCACTCTGCCCTGAATTGGTAAGTTAATATTCCTCTAATTATACAGGAGTCCAAATACCTCAAAGGACTGGAACCTTGCTGAGTTGAGCCTCATGGAGAGATCTTCACCTTAGGACTCTTTCCCACCTGGCTCTTTTTTAGAGAGCTCAGAAAAAAAGGCACAAATTACAAAAAGGAACAAAGCCCCAGCAAAGAAACTCTGAGGAGGAGGAGGAAGAGGAGAATTAAGGTCCCCTGGGACTATGCTGTAGGGAGATGCTTCATTGCCAATTAGAGCTTTTGTGCCAGATGACATGGTGTCAGTATGGCCATTAGCTGGGACAACAGAGAGGCTTAAATATTTGTTGCTGGAGAAGCTTGAGTGCCCAAATTAATGCACCCTGCTCTCTTAGCAAAAAATTAGATATGAGAACAAAAAATTAGATATGAGAACAAATCAATGTCTTAACCATCATCCACCCTTGCACAGTGTTCTGCACCTAATAGACATTCACTTAGCAAGAGAGTTTAGATTTTTGTTGAACAGATGTTGTAGTCTTTCTCATGTATATCTTCCAGTTACCCTTGAGCACTACTTCAATACTTAAGGAATGTTTCTTGAAATTGTGTCTTTCTTGCCAATAATTACTCAAAAATGCCATCTAGCATTGATTATCCATTAAGATGACTTTAGTCTTTCTTAAGTGTCAGGGTGGCATTTGATAGTGAAGATGCACTATCGGTGAATCTGATCTAATGACCACCCTTGCAGCCCTCCTGTCTCTGGGATCTGGATGCTGGGATGTTCAGAGGTCCAGATGGACCTCTGATGTTTCCAGGATGTTCAGAGGTACATCTGACAATCAGCTGCTCAGCACACAAAAAAAGTTAAACTCATGACCCACTTGGGATGGAAAGGTTTTAAAATCATGACTGAAAAATACACGGACCACCCTGTCATGAGAGCTTGTACGAGCACACCACCAGGAAATAATTACCTATTTCATCTCTTCTTGTAACCCCCTACTCCCAAATCTATATCCTTCTAGATCTTAAAGAAAACCAGGAGGTATCTTAATTAAATTTTGAAGGCAAACATCCTTATGATAGTTAGATAGTCCCAAAGTATTTGGAGCAAAAGCATGTGGGGGTGTGGTGGTTTCTCATGTAACTGACTATCTGATGGTCCATTTCCACCCTAAATAGTTGTTGAAAGTACCTTATTTATTTATTTATTCTTAAATTTAAATTCAGTTAGCCAACAAATAGTATATCATTAGTTTCAGATAAAGTGCTCATCAAAACAGGGTGATGGGTATTAAGGAGGGCACGTGTGGTGATGAGCACTGGGTGTTATATGCAACTAATGAATCGCTGAACACCACATCAAAAACTAATGATGTACTATACGGTGGCTAACTGAACATAATAAAAAAATGTCACTAACAGGAAAACCAAAACAAAACACAAAAACAAAATACATTATTTATGCAAAGAGATAAAAATGCTTAAAAATCACCACTGAAGTATATTGAGTAAACACCAACTTACATGGATGTAAGCATATGTAATCTTTTCATTAGTCTAGATGTGAACACATATTTAGAGCATTATTTAAAAATGGGGGGAAAAGTGTATAGGAACTCTTAAATCTGTAAAGTTACACATTTGCTGTAGATCAACAAATGGAAAGGAACTGTTTTTAGAACAGAAATGTTTAAGCCACTTTTCCATATACTTATATAGTAAATCCTGAATTCAGAAACCTATATTTTTATTTTTTATTCTTTTTTACGACAGGGAGAAAAGCCTGACGTGGCAGTATAAATCTAATGCCTTCTCCTTACGCTGAGTGCACCATCGGTCCCTGCATAAAGGTAAAACATATTTCCCCTTGCTTATAAATCACGCATATAAACATTACAGCATCAGCATTTTTGTTTTCCTTAAAAGTAACTGGTTTACTACTCATAAATTCATTAGAGGTTTCTGTTTTGTTTCTTTCTAGAAAATATAACAAAGGAAAACAAGAACAAAACTTCATCCCCTGGAATAAACTTATCCAATAAATAAATTTGATTATTTAAGTAAACAGTCTACCTGTTTTTTTGCACCAGTAGTTTTTAATAAGAAATGCCATAAATATTGTTAAATACTTTAAGTCAAATTGTTAAATGCTGACATTCAAAAGTTTTTGAAGTCTAAACACTAATATTTAAAAAGATTAATTTCAAGTCGTGAATTCATTTACAATCTTATATAGAAGCAATTTTTAAAAATCACAAGTGCATACCAATTACCTTCCTATTCCAAGTTTTAGTTCAAAAAAGAGCTTAGGGGCTGAGTTTCCAAAAGCAAGGCCTTACACCGGCAAAATTAGGAAAAATTATTAAATACCGCAGGGCTACAAGTAAGTTTGTAAAACCCAGACATTGATGTTTCTAATCTCAAACAATTTTCAGAGCCTTTACATGACAGTACATTCAAGTTTAACGATTGCTGGTAAGAAAATACATGGATGTCGAATCACAAAGAAGAGTTTCCATATCCTCCTCTTTTCATGAGAAATGTAAAATTAATGGGTCTTTTACTAGTGTCTCATTATATAGGATTTACCTTAGCAGAGGGTCTGATTAACAACTCTGGAGAACTTGCCAACCATGAAGATTTGCAAAAGTGTTACAATCATACCTACTACCCACTTAGTAATAGGAAAAGCACTAATTATGAAGAACCATACTTTTACTACCACCAAAGAATAAGAGCCCACCTGCAATTGCAATTGTGTATCATTTTATAGTCATGCGTTATCTCACTGGAGTTTAATGCAACCTGTGAAACTGGTGTTTTCATTCTCATTTCAGAGAAGGAAATAAGTTCTGAGAAATCAAGTGACTTCACTCATTTAGCAAGAGGGAGGATCCGAACTTGAACCCAGCTATGAGGCAGATATTTACTTTGTGAAATTCTTTGACTAAAATAGAAGTTCAAACTCTTGCTTTTTTTTTTTTTTTTTTAAAGATTTTAGTCATCCATTAGAGAGACAGAGAGAGCATGAGCGAGGAGGGCATCAGAGGGGGAGGAGCAAAGGGAGAAGCAGGCTCCCCTCTGAGCAGGGAACCCGACCCGGGATTCGATCCCAGGACCCTGAGATCATGACCCAGCCAAAGGCAGATGCCCAACCGATTGAGCCACCCAGGTGCCCCCAAACTCTTGCTTTTGAGCCTCCCTCTGCTTTGGGCCCTGAGCACAACCTGCTCTGGAAGGAGCTTCTAGACGAAGTTACAGGACCAGGTGGGCAGGGGTGTGGCCCACAGAGGGGTCGTGACACATTTATTGTCACACGTCTTCCACCTCGCCGGACTATTTCACCACCTCTTACACACTTAATATGCAATGCATGCTGGTGGGTGTCGTGGGGAATACTGGGGTGTATGAAGTATACTTCCTGTCCTTACCAAGCAGAGCCACTGAACCTATTCACAGCCAATGACAACGGAACACAATCCCAGGATGCAGTTTTTTTATAGCACATCTCTAAAGAGCCCCCTCCCTTGGAGGCCCTGCTGAAATGTCACCAAATGCACTATTCAGCAGGGTTCCGGAGGGACAGAACTCTAACAGAGAACACAATACTTGAGGAGGCATGCTTACTGACAGTGTCTTTTACTGTGCCTGTGATAAGTAGGGGACCTGAATCAAACTGCCCATCCCCACAGTCTCCTTCTGGCCACCCTAAGGGAGGCCGGAACACATCCCCGTGCCATCGTTCTAATGGCTACCTTGTGTTTCCAATAGAAACCTACGCATGTCGAGAAAATGAGAAAAACAGTTTTCCTTTAGAAATGTTCAAAATCTCTTTGATTTTAAAACTACTATGATTTTGAATGACTTTTTTTTTTTTTAGATTGTGGATTTGAAAAAAAATACATGCCTTTTGAATGGAATTGAGCTAAAAATGAGAATCAAGATTTGTATCTGCCTTGTGAATGCTGGCCAGAGTCCCCTACTCCTCTGGACGTGAGTAGTCCTCACCACGCTTGTCCTCTGACTAAGCAACAAGGAAGTTCATGGAACCGCCTGTTTCCTCCAAGCAGATGAGCGCTTGCTTTTCACAGCAGATGACTGTAAAAATCAGTAAGATATTTTAAGAACTAGCTGATTATTCAGACCAACTTGTTTGCTTAAGAATGCGGAGGGAACAGCCCATTACACCTGGCACCTGGGCCCCACTGGCTCCAGGTGTAGACGCAGATGCTCATTTCAATCTGACATGCTTGTGTGTATGCTATACGTTAGGACCGCTTCTCTCTCTCTCCCCTTTCTTTCACTGAGCTGAAGCCCACTGCTACAGAGCCGCTGGAGTTCTTTCAGGAGGAGGGGGAGACGAGGCTGGGGCTTGCTAGAGACATACACTCTTGACACTGGGCCTGCGCAGACTCTGGTGAAATTGCAGAACTTCAGCTTGAGCTAGCATTCTATTGTTGAGGCTTCTTTAAGGGGAAAAAATGGTTAGTATTTAATGTTTGTATGTAAATATGATTTTTAAGTGTAATGTTTTCCTTTAAAGATTCAGTGCTTTGAGTCCCTTTATTCAAGAGGCATTTACTGAGCTGCACAACATGCAAGGCACCCAGCTAGGAAAATTCTTTCCCATCCGCCTAGACCAGAAACTAGTATTTTCTGCTATCTCCCCAAGGTCTAGAATAGTTCGTGGTGTGGAGCAGAAGCCGCACACATATTTCAATGAATGAATTACACATTGAGACAAGGGACACCTGCATTTTTCCCCCACCAGGAGTTCTTAAAATGATGAAAGGCAGTATACAGACCTTCCCCTGTGACAGTCTCTATCTGCCAACTAGTGTTTTCCTGGAGCTAGACTCAGGCCTTACAGAATGGACCCAGCTTCATGGCAAAGTAGTTAATTAACCACCAGATGTTGACTGAACACCTACTATGTGCAATTCCTTCTCCTGGACAAGTGGGCCATGCAAGGGCATATAAGATACAGTCCCTATTTTCCAAGAGTTTGTATCCAAACAAAAATTTAACAGTTGCCACAAAGTGACAAAGTGACCACTGAACCCATTCACAACCTAAGACAACTGAATACAATGCCAGGAAGTCAGAGGAAGAAAGGCGGATGATTGCAGAAGATGAAGATAGAAGATTTTAACTGGACCTTGAAGCCCAGGTGGAGAATGAAACACAGGCATAATGGGAATGTAAGAGTGTGTGAGCGCGTGTGCGTGTGTGTGTGTGTGTGTGTGCTGGGAGGTCAGGGAGAATGGCATGAAGAGAGTCTGGAAGAAGACAGAAAACAAGGTATGCCAAGAGTTAATTCAGTGCAGTGCATTTTGAATCAATTGAATAAATATTTATTGAGCACATAGTATGTGCCAGGCATTGTGATAGGTACTAGGGATACAAAGGTAAAGGAGACTGATATGGCCCATGGCTCATGGGTTAGTAGGAGATACAGACAAGTAAACAGACAATTACAATACGGCGTGATAAGTGCTGTGCTAGGGAAAAGTCCAGGTGTTAGGAGGAGGAGAAGGACACAGAGTGGACCCAACCCAGATGGGGGAAGGAAGACTTCCTAGAAGAAATGTCAAGCTGACACCTAAAACTAATGTGGGAATTAGGTGAAACTATGCAGGTAGGGTATTCTAGAAGAGGAAACATGATGGGTCATGGGGGTTGGAAGTTGGCTGAGTTGTTTGAGATGCAAGGGGTAGGTATGCCAAGAGAGAAGCTGAGGAGGGAAGCTGTGGTCAGATTATGCAGTCTCTTATACTTCACATGAAGGAGTTTGGACTTTATCCTAAGAACAGTGATAACCACTGAAGAATTCTAATCAAGGGAATGAAACAACCAGACTTACATCTTGGGTGGATGACTCTCTGCAGTGTGAGATGGCCCTTAGAGGAAAGATGGGCGACAGAAGAGAAGGGTGATATGCAGTTAGATCCTTGAAGGTCTATTCCTAACACAGTGTGAGAACTAAACAAATAGTTCATGAATGAATGGATAAACCGATCAACCAATCGGTCAACAATTACAGCACAGGACTGAGCACATGAGACCTGAGATGGAGGGTATGTACGTCTGTGCATTCATAAGGGTCAGAGTGAACGCACAGTGGCATGCTGACGGGTCTTCTACTCTTGAATCCCATCAGACAAATGGCAACAACAGTTGACAACGGAGTGCAGCGTAATCGAGCAGAAACAGCTTCAACACTGAGTCAAAATACCCAGGTCTGAGCCCTAGTTTTGCCAGTTGCTAATTCTGAGATGCATCTTAGTTTCTCTGACTCTCAGGTCCCACATACATCTTATTGGCTCATTATGTGCAGCTACATAGTAGTAGATGGGAATAGTCATCACAATCCACGTACATTTCTGTTTTCAGGTGATGCTTAGGAGTGTTGGTGGGATGTGCAGTTATCCATTGCAAAGAGAAGTTAGGACAACCTGTGTGACAACGAAGTCATGGTTTAATTAAAGAGGAATGTAGAAATCAAGTAGCCAGTATTATCCAGACTTTGTCCAGGTAACTTTCTCACCTGTCAGTTGAAGACCCTGAGTGAAATGCTGGAAGAAGAGAAGAGCCTATCTCCTGCCATGGTCCCCAAAGAGGGAAAGGGGGGCAGACACAAATCATGTACTTGAAGGCCACAGGGTCAGGGGAGTGGCTCAGAGAACACAGAGCCACTCAGGGACACGGTCTAGACTAGAACTCAGCTCCCCTCCGTGCAGTGCCCTTTTCACACCACCCTGTTGTTAATCATGACAGTTCAAGATCCCAGAAAGGATAACCTCTGTGAAGTCCAAGCTAAGAGTCTTCCCACAGTTTTGCAGCTGTAGCTGACAGCCCAGAGTGAGATGACCTCATAGAAAGAGAAGACGAATGGGAATCATGGCAGAAAGAGGTGAGGGGCCCTGGGGTCTGGCTGTTTGGAAAGAAGGAGAAGCCTCCACGAAGTAACTGCGGGTGGTGGCGGAGGAAGGCAGGGTGCATCCTAACATAAATGGATCCGGGTGATGTTAAACCAAAGAGGGCAAAAGGCAGAAGGTGAAGAAAAGGTCTGGGAGAACATTCCTGAAGAAGTGCTAGCAAACCAACCCCACAGAAAGTGCTCCCTGTGAGGCCGCTTCAGAATAATAAGGCCGGCCCGGGATCCTCGGTGCCTTCAGATCAAAGAGAGCAGGCAGAAAGTAGCTGTTTTTCTAGACACATCAGACACCCCTGTGCTCGTCCTTACGGCATTTTTCACATTGTCCCTTCCTTCGCACTGCAACACTCATCCTTCTGGCCCATTCTAGTCTGGGCTTCACCTTTTTCTGCAGCAGAGTCTGACACCAGAGCCACATCACTGAACCGAGAAGAAATTCATGAAAACAGCAGCTTCCTTAAGAAATGTAATTTTCAGCTTGTGGCCTTGAGTCCCCGTGCTTCTAAATCATCTCCTAGCTATTTCCTAAAGCAGGATAATGACTCAGCTGTTAGGGGAAGTCAATTCCATTTTTATGAAGTAAAACCTGATTGAATTATTATTTTTTGTTTTGTTTTCTAGCATCACAGAGTTGGTCCTTGGCAGTTGGGTCTAATTTATCCTCCGTAAAGACTCCCAATAGATCAATCACAACAAAAATGGCCACTTCTAGTTTCTCCAGGAAATTCCAATGTAAATAAGCATTGAAATCAAGTTGACTAAATAATTCAGACTCTCCAGTGATCACTCTCCAGTGATACCTCAGTTTGGGGTCACTGTCCCAGGCATCAAATGATCTACACATCTGTAATATCCAGGCATGGACACCTGAAGCAGACATCGGAGTCCCTTCATCCAGACTGAAATCCATGAGTCTTCTGTGCTGTAATGCATTTCACCATCCACATTGTTTAATTGAGCCCTTTACTACAAATGGTTTTAGGCTCTGATGCAAGACAGGAATTTGAAGCATGCATTTGAGTATTTAATGGTATTAATTTCTGGTGCACACAAACATCAGCTTCACTCAACAATCCAGTAATCTTGCAAAATAAAGAAAATACGCCAGAAAATGAAATGCAGCATGGAATTCTTCCAGATTGCAAGCAAAGCAGTTCCTTGATCTGGCTGCAACTGACAAGTAATAAAATAGCCGCCTATTTACAGATTCTGAAAGATGTTACAATAAACAAAGAAAAGAAAAGGAAGAAGATGGGGGTTCTTTCAGATTGAGGAATCATTTTATTTTTTACATTCAAACATGTTTATCTGGCCACTTTAAGCTCTCAAATGTCCCAAGTTAATTTTAAATGTAACACATCTGATCATAATAAATGAAATACAGTCCTTTTTTTCCCTACTGGCAGGTATAAACTTAAACAATTCCTACCTGGAAATATGGACGGTCTCTTTTTTGGGCGCCTCAGGTGAATGGGTTCCAAATTTTTCAAGTTTCTTTGAAGTCTCCCTCTAATGTCATTTCCTATGAGTAGTTCAGGCGGCAGGCTACTCCGTCTTGACGATTTATAATCATTTTGAGACGAATTTAGTTTGTTCTTCGTTCTGGAATATAAATTGCTGTCATCAACTGCCATCGTAGGAGATACATTCGAGACTCTGAACAAAAATCTAAAAAGCCCAACCCCAAGCCGGCAGCCGCCACTGCCACTTCAGCCCCAGATTCGGATGTTCTTGTGCTTTACCCTGCACTTGTTTGGGAAGCTTAGCAAGTTGATAGGCGTGGACTCGAACAGGTGTAGAATTACTAAGTGGCCCCTCCTTTCAACAGTTAATAGCAGGGGGGAGGAGAGATTCCCCCCAAAAATCACTAGGTGCAGAAGAGCGGGGAATTGGAGCAGACGCAGGCACCCGGGCGCATGCTCCTGCAGATGGTCCTACAAAGTGTGAAGGTGGCTGTGTGGCATTTCTGTTGGGGCAATGCCTTAAAGTAAACACGACTTACTACTTAAGAAGAAATACCCACGCAAATTGCAAGTCTTATTTTTCTCATTACTTCTCAAACTCTTACAGATATTTTTTTACATGGGGAAACATTTTTACATTCCCTCGTACCCTTTTGTTTCGAGCCACATAGACGGAACAAACATCCGTCTTTATGAAATTCCTCATCTGGCAGGCGGCCAAGTGGAAGTTGGCTGCAAGAAGGAGATGAGAGATAGTTGGTGATGATCAGGAAGGAACCCGCTGGGGGTGTGTATGGAGCAGAGCAGTAGTGCCGGGAACCCAGCACCGCTCCCCGACCCGCCCTTCCATCCTGTCTGTGCTCTACCTGGCAGATGACTGCTCCAAAAGTTCTGCAGTCTGGCTGCAAAGTCAGAGGTCTAGCAAACACGCTGCGCTGGTAGAAGTGATGACGGCCTCCACTCAACAGATAAAAAGTAAATGTTATCCTTGCAGGTCTCTGCCTTGCTTTCAGCTAACACGGTCAGCTGGGTTGGTGGTCTGAGCAAAACCAGCATTTGACCTCTTATATGTTTGCTTTCTATCTCTTCCGGATTTTGCATTTTTGTGTCCTTTGTTCCCTTCCCCCTTGCTCTATTTATGTGGAAATGTTCTGCACTCTTTTCTTTAACTGACTGTGCAGAAATCATAACCTCTCCAGCCATGCCCCAGGGCTGTGTCCTCTGTGTCCTCCCTCTCTCCTGTCCTCCTTCACCCTCCCCACTCCCCCCAACACACACTCTCACACTCACACCTCTCTTCTGTTCTGACTGCAGTGTGTGTGTGGGGGGGTCAGAAGATAAAGAAGATAAGATCTGCCTTTTCTCTTCCCAGTGCTAGGAATCGGTAGATACATAACATTACAAAGGATTTTGGGGTTGTTTAGAAATCACTATTTACTTTGGTTTCCTGGATGCCAAGTAGGTTTTACTATTTGTTAAAATTCGGAATTTGGGTGTCTTTACCTAGATAAGCATACACCTCCACGCTAAGAGAAGTTTCCCTCTCTATTCTCTTTATGCCCTTTTGACAACAGGTCTTCAAACCACAACAGATTTTCTGAAGAGAAAAGCATTGTTTTTTAACAATTAGATCCAGATCAGGGGTGCCATTATAATCCAGCAATTATACATATAATTATAGCCTAGCAATTGTATTTACATATTAGATTATCAGGTTATTTTACTAAATCTGAGAAACACCTACACTACTTCCCTCACAGGACTTAGAACTACTTTATCAGGTAGCAATGTATCATTAACTTCAAAACAATGAGTGGTTTGTACCAAACCATTTTTAAAAGCCCATGAGACTGCTTGAATCTCCCTCAGCTTAATGAAAGTAAAGAAGTAAAAAGTATTTTTTAAACTTCGAGATAATGATTTAATAACAGAAAAATCATTTCAAAATCTCAAGACCAGCACTGAAGTTTCAAATACACAGCAGGGTAGAGTCCTAGGGCACAAATGTTGATGCTAACAGGGAGAAATACAGCAATAGACAAGCAGAAGTTTGAGCTATTCAGTGACTGTTTCTTACCTAATTCACGGTTTCGTCATGAGCCTAACAAAAAGTGCGTGTGATTGTTCCCATGAGAGACTATGGACTCTGAGAAACAAACTGAGGGTTCTAGAGGGGAGGGGGGTGGGGGGATAGGTTAGCCTGGTGATGGGTATTAAAGAGGGCACGTACTGCATGGAGCACTGGGTGTTACACGCAAACAATGAATCATGGATCACTACATCAAAAACTAATGATGCAATGTATGGTGATTAACATAACATAATGAAAAAAAAGTGCGTGTGAGGTGAGATGGGAGTCTCCGAGAAAAGGTGTTATTGTTACACAGTGTGCAACAGGTACACCTGCGTGGTGTGCACGTATAATTTTGCCTTTGTCTTTAAGGGGCTGGCTGGAAGCATAGAATTAAGTATATACGCTGTTGTTTATTGCATGCTTAATACCAGCTAGGTTCCTTGCTTAAGCCTTCGACATGCACTATCTCATTGATTCTTCCTAATCACCCTGTTCTATAGCTGAGTGAACTGAGGCACTGAATCAAATGTCTAGGAATTGGGGAAGGGAAGATTTGAGCATAGGTTTTATCTGGCTCCAAAGCTCCTGTTCAAGCCCATGCTTTACATTACAACACTGTGCTGCTTTATTAAGTGTATCTGAAATCTAAAAGGAATTGAAAGGTCTTTCTCTATCTTCCTAAAATAATTCTTGGTTTTAAGCAGATTCCTTTTGCATCAACTATATGATTGAGGAGTGGTCCAGCTGACCTGCCGAGGCTTGCCCCTCGTCACTGAGCTGTCAGTAGGTCTGAAGGTTTATGAGATGAAAGTGAGAAAGTGAGAAAAAGCAGAATAATTGAGAGTTTTGCTTTAATAATAAAGTACCCATGTTCAGGCTCTTCATATTAAAATGCACGTAATTATGGTATTTTCCTGAGATTTATGCTATAATTAGAAAAAACCCCTACCCTATGATAGAGGTAGCCCTAATCCTTAAATGATGTAGGAGGGGGATGGAGGGTTCCTGATATGTTCAAATTAATCCCTTTCCTGCTCAACTCATTCTCCCCTCACAGGGAATATAAGCAGATATGATTCTAGCTCCTTCAGTATATTTCCTTAAAGAGAAAAGTGGGAACAGCTTGAATCTGCTATTATTAAAATTTTAGGGCAGTGAAAACAAAGCACAATATTTATTTAAAAGTAGTATTAAATCAGCGAACATGAAAAAAGTAAACTTTCCTTTCAAAATATTCAAATTGGCTGCCAAAACAAATGATAATCAACCACAGCAAACGTAGCTTGGTTTGGTCTACATGAGAACATTCAGAGATTGTAATGTTAAGTACACACCTGCCCCTGCTTCATGGTAACATCCAAAAGTGGAATTCCTTTCCTTCCCTTTCCTTCCCTTTCCATACCTTCCCTTCCCTTCCCTTCCCTTTTTCTTTTTTTTTTTTTTAAAGATTTTATTTATTTATTTGAGAGAGAGAGAATGAGAGACAGAGAGCATGAGAGGGAGGAGGGTCAGAGGGAAAAGCAGACTCCCTGCCGAGCAGGGAGCCCGATGCGGGACTCGATCCCGGGACTCCAGGATCATGACCTGAGCCGAAGGCAGTTGCTTAACCAACCGAGCCACCCAGGCGCCCTCCCTTTTTCTTTTTTTAAGGCAGCCGAAAGAATGATGATATTGGGCTCTGGGCTCAGAGGAATCTCAAAACTTACAGCATAATTTAAGTAACTTAAAATATACGATGGATATTCTGTATTCCTACACTTTGTATTAACTATTGTTTTGAAGGTCTCCATTCTCCAGAAAAATCCAACATGTTAATCTCTTTTGAATTATCCTAGCTTCTTATCCTTCCAGAAGTTGTGTCTTTTATATTAAATGATGTTACCATCTCATGAACCTTTTATCCTTTCTGGTAAGGTATTATCTTCCCTGTCTTAGAATGTTCAAATATTCCGTTGAAAGACATTTCTTCACTTTGCAGCCACGATTTCCTTGTGAATTTTGGTAGGTTTTAAATAGTGTTACTGAGTTATTTTGCTTTTTTTGTGAGGAAGCTGCAGGTTTAGAACTGTGCGATCTTACAACTAACCATCCTTCTCGTTATCACCTTCCAAGAAACGATCCATCAGGACGATTTTAGGCTGGTGAGGATTCACCAAATTATCTTTCAAATCTCAATCTGACTTGGTTGTACTGAATATTCTACAAATATTTCTTATTTTTGAACCTCTATTCAGTTTTTAAACTGAGAGGACCCATTATCCAGTGGGTTTGCCACCAGGAAAAAAATAATTGTACAGCACTCTGATATGATGCATATCACCAAGTCAAGGAACTCCACTGATGTCTCTCTCTAAGAAGTCAATGGCCACCTCTTTTGCCAACGCATCTTTGCTTGGTGTTGGTAACAACACCTGCAGTATTATCTAAGGTGTGATTATGCCTGAGGAAATCTTTTCTCAGTTCCTAAAAAAATACAATGAAGATTTTCAGTACTTACCTCATTGGTTCTTGATAACAATTAAAACTGATGACCAGCCTTGCCCTCTTAAAATTCTTTGCTCTTTTGCAGAGCACCTGGGTGGTTCAGTCAATTGGGTGTCTGACCCTTTTTTTTTTTTAATTTTTAATTTTAAAAGATTTATTTATTTATTTATTTATTCATGAGAGACAGGGGTGGGGGGAGCAGCAGAGGCAGAGGGAGAAGCAGCCTCCCCGCAGAGCAGGAAGCCTGATGTGGGGCTCGAACCCAGGACCCTGAGATCACAACCTGAGCCGAAGGCAGACATTTAACTGACTGAGCTACCCAGGCATCCCTGGGTGTCTGACTCTTGATTTCTGCTCAGGTCATGATATCAGGGTCGTAGGATGCAGCCCTGCTTTGGACTTTGCACTAGGCATGGAGCCTGCTTGAGATTCTCTCTTTCTCGCTCCCTCTGCCCCTTCCCCCTCTAAAAAAAAATTGCTCCCTTGGCTTCCATTGCATTATCTCTTATTTTTCCTCCTATGTCTCAGGTCTTTTCTGCTCAGATTCTTCGAAAGTCTATTTTCCTCCCTTCTTCTCTCGATCCTTCTCTTTGGCAAGCCCATTTATTGAGCATCTATTATGTGTCTGGCACTATGCTAAATCCAGTGTCTGCTCTCAAGAACCTCTCAATCTAGGAAGGAAGCAAAACTATAACAAACTATTTATTTCAACAGAGTGAGCACTCTGTGCAGAGGTGACACAAACAAGCTACTTAGTCAACTCTTCCCGATGGAGAGGAGGATGGGAAGGGAAGGGTTTTCAGAGGAGGGGTGAGTTCACAAAGCAGGTGAGGAGAAGCTGTACAAAGGCACTAAGATGGGACGTAACACCCACTGTCCATAAAACAGCAAGTACAGCAGTCCCTTACCCACACCAGCGCATTACATCATACAAAAGCACAGACGTTAGAAAAACAAGATCGGGGATTCCTAGCCTATAGGAGACTGACGGAAAACCCAAAAGATAGTATTAGTATATGCTTTTTAAACACCACGACCAAGTAGACATATGGAAGACACCTACTTTAAAAAAACCTGTATTGAAAAACCGGCTCCAACTTTTCCAAACAATTTAGTAGTCCTGAACAAAATGTAAAAAGAGAAAAAAAAACCCGCTGGCTCCAGTAAGTAACCCTTCCCCTGAATCATCTTTATGTATTCCGGAATCTGTGATGCAGGGATTTGCTGAAGCAGACTCTTAACACAAGTTTTGAATGGCATGCAGACTGAACCTTTTTAAATAAGCTCTAGAACCAGTTCTTACTGGCTTGAAATCCAGCTTCATTTACGCTTGCATTCCTCCTTGTTCAATTTTGCAAGTCTCAGCAAAATGCTGGTGTAACTGCCTGGCTTGTTCTCAAATTAAGGTAGGGCTTAAGGGCACATTTTTCTGGGCTTGTTGTGGAGCTCTTTGGGGAGAAGGCACAACATAAACAAGTCTCCCTCTCTACACTACTTCCTGAAACATCCATATGGTCTATTCGGGGAAGGGCTGATGGTCCGTATTTTTATCTTCTGTTTACGGGATTGAACTGAAATTTGCATTCATAAAAGAATAAAGCTTTTGAACATTCTTGTCCAAATACTAGGCAGTGTAATCTCAGAAGTGTGCTTGCTACAAGGAAGTTGGCAAGTGACTGTTGTAAAACTGAGATGGCAGGAGCAGTGGTGGCACTCATCATTCTCACCTCCGATTGCAACTTTCATCTCTGGACCATGAAGTCTAAATGCACACCCATCCCAAACTTCTCCATAGTGTTCTAGATCTGTATATTCAATTGCATACCAAACATTTCTTGGTGGGAACTCAGCACAAAACTGGCCCCTCCAAACCTGCAGCTCCTGAGTTTCTGATCTCACTAAAATGGCATCACCATTTACCCAGGGACTCAAGCTAAGAACCCTGGGATTATTCTGCCTGAATGATGTCATGTTATCTCTTAAACATCTTTTCATCTGTGTCCTCTTTTGTACCTTTGCTGTCACTACCCAGTGGTAGGATTCATTATCTCTTTCCTGAGCTATTGCTTCAGAGTCCCAACCGGCTTGGCCACTTCTAGTCTTAGTTCCTCAAGCATTCCACCTTTGATAAAGCCTCTTGACCCTTCATATCTTGGCAAATTACTTCTGGTTAGCCCGTTTGCCTCTTAAAAATGCGTTAAGAATTGGACAGAACACCTCTGATGTGCTGACCGGTCTGGTGAATCATAAGACTCATTCTAACCTCGATACAAACTCCGTGCATCTTGTAAAGCAATGCAAGATAACTTTAGCTTTTAGAGCAGCCATATTTCCTCACTGTCTGATGGTCTGACCAAACCAAAACCCTGAATTTCAACACACGCTTTGCTGTGAAAGAGGTCTCACCAATCCTGGACCTGGTCTACTGACTTCCTGAAATGTATCAGAGGTCTTTTATGTTGCCTCCATGAGATTTCCTTTTGCTGGTTTTGGTTCTTAGATTCAGCCTTTGCTTTCTCTCACATGTTTGGGGTTCTGTTTGGTATTAGAGGGGAGAGCAGAAAGGATAGTATTCAGAAATTTCTTTTATTTTTTTATTCAAATAAGATTCCTTGACCTAAAAATCTAAATTTGTAAATTTTGGTTTCAGACAAACAAACAAATCATTGTTCACCAGGACTAAGCTATTTAATGTGCTGCCTGGTGTCTTGATTTTCTGATGAAGGAAAGAAAGAAAGAAAGAAAGAAAGAAAGAAAGAAAGAAAGAAAGAAAGAAAGAAAGAAAGGAAGAGAAAGAAAGAAAGGAAGGAAGGAAGGAGGGAGGGAGGGAGGGAAGGAAGGTAGGAAGGAAGGAAGGAAGGAAGAAAGAAAAAGAAATTTTTGCTTATTTCACCATTGCCTTTTGTGAATTAACTAATGATTCATATTCTTAGGTGAAAGATATTATATAAAAAATGGAGAATAAATAACAACAAGTTGAAGAATTACTTATGTATTCACATAAGTGCCATTACTATTTTGGCAAATTAAGTGGTATCATTATCATTATACCACTTTTATAAAATTCATTTGATTAGAGGGTGGTATTCCTGATGAAGACACTCAGCAAAGTAAGAACAGAAGGAGACTTTGTCAACCTAATAGAGGACATCTATGGAAAATTTACAGATAACTCATACTTAATGAGGAAAGACTGAATGTCCACTCTCGATTTAACATTGTACTGGAGGTCCTATCTAGTGAAACTGGGTAAGAAAAGAAATAAAAGACATCTAAATTGAAAAGGAAGATGTAAAACTATATTTGCAGATAAATGAGCATCTATATAGAAAATCAGACAGAATCTACAAAAAAATTACCAGAATAAGTAAGTTCAGCAGGTTGCAGGATATAAGATAAATGTATAAAAAGCAATTGCATTTCTATGTTAGTAATGAAAAAGTGGAAAATAAAATATAAACAGACAATACCATAAAAATCTTAAATATTTAGGGGAAAATCTGACAAAAGATGTGATAGACATATACATTAAAAATATATTACTAAGAGAAATTACAAAAAACCTATATAAGTGGAGAGATAAATCATATTCATGGGTCAGAAGACTCAATATTATTAAGATATCAATTCTTTCCAAATTAATCTATAAATTCAATACAATCACAATCAAAAGCCTAGGTTTTTTTTTTTTGTAGAAATTGACAAACTGAAAAAAAAATCAACAAACTGATAGTAAGATTCATACAAGAATGCAAAGAATCAAGGATAGTCAAAACAACTTTGAAAAAGAGAAAAAGTCAGAGGATTAATACTACCAATTTCAAAACAATATAAAGCTAAAATAGTCAAGAGAGTATGACATGAAGATAGACAGAAATATTAATGGAACTGAACAGGGAGTCTAGATGTGGGACCACATATAAATGGACAACTGTTTTTTTGACAAAGATGCAAAGGTAATTCAGGGGAGAAAGGATAGTTTTTGCAACAAATAGTGATAGAACAATTGGATGTCCATATGCTAAAATAAATAAACTGATCTTTATCTCACACCACATGCAAAAACTAACTAAAAATGGATCACAGACTGAAATATATCTCTAAAACCATAAATTCTAGAAGAAAACATAAAAGAGAAAACCTCTGATCCATTAAAAAACAAGTTAATAAATTGGACAGTATCAAAATTAAAATCTTCTGCCATTTGAAAGAGACTGTGGAGAGAATGAAAAGATAAGTCACAGGCCAGGAAAAAAATATTTGGAAGACATTTATTTGAATAAGAACCTGTACCTAGAACATGTGAGGAAAATTAATAAGAAAACAAACAACTTGGTGCGCCCAGATGGCTCAGTCAATTAAGCATCTGACTCTTGATTTTGGCTCAGGTCATGATCTCAGGGTTGTTAGATGGAGCCCTGCATCAGGCTTCCTGCTCAGCAGGGAGTCTGCTTGGGATTCTCTCTCTCCCTCTCTTTCTGCCCTTCCCCCACTCATGCGCGCCCTCTCTCTCAAACAAATAAATAATTCTTAAAAAAAAAAAAAGAAACAGAAAACAAGCAATTCATTTAAAAATGGGCAAAATATACCAATACTTCCCCCAAAATACAGATGGCAAATAAGTACATGCAAGTGTGTTCTGCATCGTCATCATTAAAGAAATGCAAATTAAAGAATGCAGTGACATTCTATTGCCGACCTATTAGAATGGCTAAAATTTAAAAAGATTGGCCATATCCAGCATTGGGGAGAATTTGGAGACACTGGAATTTGTATACACTGTTGGTGGGAATGTAAAATGGTAAAGTCATTTTAGAAAAAATTTGGCAGCTTCTAAAAACCTAAACATATACATATCATATGATCTAGCCATTCCACTCCTAGGTGCTTACCCAAGAAAAATAAAGGCATGCGTTCATACAAGGACTTGTACACTGATATTCATAGCAGTTTTACTTATAATAACTAAATACTGGAAACAAATGTCCATCAACAAGTGAATGGATAAACCATGGTATGTCTATACAATAGAATACTATTTATCGATAAAAAGATTATGGATTCATGTTGCAACATGATGAATCTCAAAATAATCATGCCGAGTGAAAGAAGCCAGACCAAAAAGCATGCATACTATACGGTTCCATTTATATGAAATTCTAGAAAATGTAAGCTAATCTACAGTGATACAGAGCAGATTGGTGGTTGCCCGGTGGTAGGTGTGGAGGGATGGGAGGCAGGGACGACCAAGGGGCACAGTAAAATGCTGGGAGGCGTGGATTCATAGGTGTATGCACACATCAAAATGAATCAAATTGTATACTTTAAATATGGGTAATTTATATGTTGATTAAACCTCAATAAAACTTATTTTTAAAAAGGCAATGTTATGCCTTCCACCAGTGCATCTGACAAGGATTCAGCAATGTTCGTGACTTCAGGTAGTAAAGTTAATAAAAGCAAAACCCATTCTTCTGATTCCATCACCAGCATCTAGAGCGAGTGGAGATATATATGCACCCAAGAGTTATGTGAGTCTTTTTCACTTAAGAACTTTCTTCTCCTGAATTATGTCTTTAGCTTTTAATTTTATACACTGTAGAACTTCTAGAATGCCTGAAAGAATGTCCACATTGACACTCCCAGGTAACACATTCACTAGTACAGTGAGTCGTCCAGAAAAGGTGCACAATAAATGTTACAGAATAAATGAATGAGTAAATAAGTAAAGGAAAAGAGAAGGCATTTCTTAAGAGGAATTTCCCTCACAAGCTACCAAGAAAACCTGTGAAATCTGTTAGGTCAAAGAACAATAACTGTTTAAGATAAACTGTTAGGATAAACATCAATTATCTTAGCTGGCCGAGGTGCAGCCTTCGTAGACACCACAGGACAGGACAAAATGAGCTAGCCTGAAGCTTCTTCCCCAGTTTCCAATGCCACTGATGTTCTTCAGACTATCCTATCTGAACCTTCCAGATCTAAGTGGCAGCATGAAGACTTCAATGGCTTTGAAGCTGGATCTAACGGTGCCCTGATTGTTGAGGTGACACCACACATTTTATGAAAAGCACTTGAAACATCCTAGCCATTTCATACACTGAGCTGGCTCAATTCTGTGCAAATTCAGGTGTAGTCAATGGAAAAACTTTATAACTCATGGCATGATCTTTATCTCACACCACATGCAAAAACTAACTAAAAATGGATCACAGACTGAATGGATCACTAAAAATGGATCACAGACACAATTTAGCCTTATATGATTAGCAGTTTTTTAATATCTTACTATCTTGCTTATTATATACACAAGAGTAAAACAAAAGTTTCTCAGAAACTGATATTAAGCAAAAAGTTTGTAAAGATACAGATTTAAATATTACCATTAAGAAGCCTAATCTAATGGGAGGAGAGCTCTGTACCCTCAATATCTTCTCAAATTCATATAGAGCATCTAAAAAAATGGACCACATACTAGGCCATGAAACAAATCTCAAAATACCAATTTGTTTCATGTTGTCATACTAGATGAGACATTCTGTTATTACTACCTAATAAAACTGGGAATCAATATAAAAATTAGCAAAAGCCACTTTCTTTTATTCCAGTGCTTATAATAGTAATTTATTGCGCATTCCCCAGTCACATCCTATGCTAAGCATTTCTCGTGCAGTATTTCGTGTACCCTCATGAGTGTGGTACTACCATTATCTCCACTTTTTAGAGGAGAAAGCACATTAAGAGGGTCCAAGAAACTGCACTGAGTGACTAATTACAAGGAAGCCTATTCTTCCTTTATTACCAAAATCTATAAAATATAAATTTCCCCTTTGATTCTTTGTTTCTCAACTACCTCCAAGCTGTTTCCTTTTTATTCTTGGCTTCTCTCCCTGTTCCTTACCCTTACCCCAAAAAGCATCTCCTTTGCTCTGTCTTCATTTCTGGGCCATTTTCCATGACCAGGAGAAAGCAACTGGATCAAATGAGGAATTCAAAAGGTGTCCATCTAGTAAGTATTGCCACTCTCAGGTTGGAAGAAAGCACCATTTTCTTTCCTCTGCCTAGAAATTAAATTCCAACTCAGCATTCCAAACTCCTGTTTTATACAAAATTTTAGAATGTGCCATGTGTGTTTACTCACTATTGAGTACTAGCCAGCTTCAAGGAAACTTTATCAAAACTTGAAACTATCTTCACCAGTAAGGTGGGCCTTAATTTTCCACTTCAATTCTCCCAAGCTCTCCTATCATCTCAGAAAGATCGACTGTTCTTCTATAAATATATAGAAAAAAATAATTATCCATTCTAGATTTAAAAAAATGATTTATTTTATATCATATTCTAGAAGCTAGGGAAGGTCCAAGTACCAGAAACCAAACTCACAGAAGTCAAACCAACATCTTTCTACCCCCTCATAAAATACAACTATAAACTTGTTATTAATTTATGATAAAAAGCTAAGAGACAGGATCTTAAGACAACTCTTGAAGCAGATCTATTTTTGGTTTACTGCACCAAATTCATATTTCTTACTGGTTTTATTAATTCTATTAATAATTACCATTTAAAGGACATCAGATATTTTCATAGTAGCTGAATCTCAAAAAAAAAAATCCTATTTCAGATTCTTTTTAGCTTTTTTTAAATTTTCTTTTTTTATTACAAAGGAGATACATGTTTGTTGCAGAATATTTAGAAAGTGCCAAAAAAGTAAATAAAAGGAAGCAGAAAAAATGGTCTAGCCTCACCTGTCTAGATAACCACTCTCAACTGTTTGGCACATTTGGTTCCAGATTCCAGGCTTTGTCCTGCCATCTATCACTCACCTCGGTTCAACCTCAGAACCTGTTCTCAGCAAACCGAAGGAGTCCATCCAGGGACCAGTACCACCTGGCTGGCAGGGGCCAGTGGAGTATTTCCGGAGCCAGGCCAGTGAGGTAAATGAGGGAGGTTGTCTGGAGTAAGAAAATGGGCCGCCGTACACACTGTGAAAATGCAGGGTGGCCCTCTCTCTCAAGGGCAGTGGGGACTCAAGATCCAGCAGATTGTGCTTCTGGAGACCGAAGGCCCAGATCTGTCTCATTCTCTGATTTTTCAAGAGAGTTTTGAAATACTCATTTTTATGTTGAAATATTCTGAGTGGTCAATGTTGGCTCCAGGATTTTAAAAACATTATAAAGGATAAAGAAACCAAAATTGTGTACCAGTTGAGGCTTCTGGCTTAACCTGCTTTTCTGGGCCACATAGTTATTTTCACAGAACTTCTCCAGCCAATGCCAAAACCCATCATTTTAGACAGCAGATCTGTGAAAATCCTAGTTTATGCAGGGGGGTCCAAGTGAGAAACGTCTAGGAAATTCTTTAAACAGTCACCTTCTCTTGGATATTCACCATGTGAGGGACCATGCTGAAGGCTCTTGAATCTTACAGCAGAGAACCAATTCTACTTAATTTTGTTTGGCTGGCATTTTCCGAACTTACTTGAATACAGACTGTCTTTGCCCTTTTTCCTATGTGAAAACTACTGGTATCCTTCAACCCCGATGCCCTACAAAACAAAGTTTGGGAAGTGCTGCCTTAGCACAAAGCCATTTGTTAATGCCCACGGTGGCAGGCCAGGGTAGGAAAAACTGGGACAAACTTTATGATGGGTCTTAAATTCCTCTACATCCTTTTCCAGGCACCTTCTTGCTGCAAGTAGGACAGGCCTCAGTGCTCTGTGAGCGATGCAAAATCAACTCCTTTTACCTGCACTAAAGAAGGTGGCCCAGAGAAAAGTAATTTCAAATAATTTGTATTAGGCTCAGAAATCCAATACAAGCCAAATAAATCATTGTAATAATTTATACAGGCAACGAAAGAAATGATTTTTTTTTCTCTTCCAGCATACACCAGCCACTGAAGAGGGGCAAGCAACGTCCAAATATAATTTATATTTTTCTACAGATAATCCTCAACGTAGACAGAAAATAACTGAGAGTCAAAATGTTTTCACTAAATAGGTGATTACTCTGTTATACACAAACCTGTATTTTTCTTGTTGTTGAACAAGTTCTTCCACAAAGGATCAGCTATCACACCACCTTCATGAAATGCTATCTATTAGAGAGGTCAGTTTTTTTCCACCTAGGATTGCTTGTGGTTTTAGTTTGGTCTTTATACAGATGTAGAAATTTGATTAGGAATTGAACAAAAGCTGTTTTTCAGGTTCTCCTTTTCCCACAATAAATCTGAAATTCTCAGAGATGAACCACTACGTCAGCCTGTGGTTTTGTATGTCTTTATTTTTTGTCAGGGTTTTATTTTTACTACTATTGATCCAAAAGGCCAGGCATATAACTGTGGTTTTTCTAATTCCCCTTTTCTACACTGAGAGATCAATGAAACATTTGAGAATTCTGGAAATTCTTTAGAGTTCTGGGAAAACTAGCATGGAATTTTCAATGCGATTCAGACTTGAAGATATAATATTTACCAACAGTTAAAAATGTTTATTCTTCTGCCATTCCAGGAGAGGAACCATAAGAAATACAATTCTTTAAATCACTTAACACAAGAGTTCCCAGTATTGTACAAGTTGTCATTCTGGAAGGTAATATATATCATACTACACAGATGCAGACATGAAGTTTCTCTTCTCTAGCAAGTGTCTACAATGTAACCTCCACTTTGAAACATCAAAATGAAGGTAGTGAATGCCCAGATCTCAAACTAAGCGGTATTTTGTAGTTTCATACTTACTACCGGGAAAAAGAAGGGCCTCGGTAAAGACACTAAGCACATATTGTTAGGGTGAGCAGGGTGGGGATGTACTAATGGTGACTTTATTTGATCCTGAGGCTAGAACAAGTTCTCTTGTGACTTCTTGTGAACATTCTTTCCCTCAAACCAAACAAGTTAGTCATTTGAATCTTCTCATATCCTGTAGCTGTCAAACACTCTTCCTTGACATGGATTCAAAGCTATAATTTTCTACACGCACTGCTCTTTTTTTGGAGTATGTGTGTGGTTTTTGGTTTATGTTGTTTTGTCTACATTCCTTGAAAATGTCTCTTCTGATGCAATGCTTCACGAATAGTCATTATTTTTCTAATCTGTAGCGGGGGAGGGGAACAGTGTGTAAGCACGCATAGACGTATGTATGTGTGCATATAGCTACATCTTTATATGTCTAACAGACTGGGATTTTTAGATAGGTATTATTAATTGAGGGAGAAAATGTGATCAACTCTGTGTTCTCATTCTCAGATATTGGCTGTGAGCTCTTCAGATCCTTGTAATTCTCCAATCTCTGCTAGCACCTCAGATTTGGGCTCATGCACCTGGTGCATATTTCCATCTGGATATTTGGGATCACTCAAAACGCGACACGTCTGGAACTGAAATCAGCATGATCTCTAAATTGCTACCCCTCCTGCATTTTCCTGACCACTGAAGTTTCTAACTTGGGACTCATTCTAAGTTCCCTCCTCTCTCACCACCACTACATGGGCTGTTTACCAGGTGCTTCCAATTTTGACTTCTTTGAATTCATTGCGTCTTCTATTCCTGTCACCCTTGCCCTGATGCACGCCTCCACTAACTCTTGCTTAGATTCTGCAATAGCTTTCTCTCTAACTTTGGTGCTCTGCTGCTCAAACATATCCTAAATGTCGGTGCCAATGGCACCATCTAAAAGGCAAATGGCGAGGTCATTCTTCTGCTTACATTGTTTTAATGCCTCCCGACAACTGCAGGCAGAATGGCAATGGAAGATCCATTTCAATACCTTGGTAAGAGAAAGCGTGCTCTCCATGACCCGTGCCAGTGTGCTTCTTTAATTCTCCTACAATCACCTTCTTTGCACTTGGCGCCTCAGCAACACTCAATTGCATGTAGTTAGTACCCTAAACACTCCCCACACCCAGCCATTTCTCAGTTAGGTGCCTGAGTTCATGGTGTCATCTCGTCCTGGAGTCCTTCTCTTACCTTCTCACTCCTTAATTCCCTTCCCTCGCTCCCTGCCCTGCACCACCCCCACCCCCTGCCCCCAGTTCCCCAGGCTCCATTAAGAAATCCCTCCTGGCTTTTGCCAGCTGAGTCAGTCACCCCTTGGCGCTCCTAGTTCCCCTTGTACAACTATCAACCACTGCCTTTCCTATACCGTTTTATACTTATCTGTTTATGTAAAGTCCCCCTTGCTGGAATAGAACTCATTTCTCACTCGTCTCTGTATCCCCAGTGCCCAGCAGAGTGCCTGGCATACCGTAAGTGCTCAGTAAATGTTTGCTAGTTTGTGGAACTGGAGGCTCATCCTTCTGACTCACTGGGGCCACCAATGCCTTGCCCCAGGCATGTGCACGTCTACAGAGAGCGAAGCTCCTGGGGCTATGAGCAGGGAGCAGGTAGATACCAGGACAACTATGTCTTCTGCAACTTCTAAAAGCAGTTTGGGGCTGTATATTTCCATAGACTTAAACAAACACAAAGACCTAACTGGTTGACATTAGCAGAAGAAAGGAAGTTAGACAAAGAAAAAATAGTAAGAGTTCAAGACAAACTGAACTATTTAGGTAACAGGCCACTATGGAAGGATAAGAGCTCATAGGGTTGGATTTTCTTGCTTCACAAATGGCTCAAACATGACTCTTAACAACTGCTTTGGTTAAGTTTCAAAACGAATGAGGGCCAAAAGTAATCACAAGAAAGTCACTTTTTATTTTTTAGTTATACAGTAAAAGAGGGAGAAGGGAGAGAATTCCAGTGTTCTTCCACTTAATTCACATTTCTAGATTCTAAATGCTACAGGATCGATTTGGGCAATGACAATAGCCCCACGTCCAGGGAAGGGGTGGGACGAAGAAGGGCAAGGCTTTATGTACAAGAGGAAGGGGCAGGCAGGTGGGATTGTGGAGCCCATGGGCTTTGTTGTCTGCCACGGGAATTGTGCCTCCCTATGAACCTCAGTCCTCTCTGGAAGCATTGGCCCCCTAAACACACAATGGGGCTCATGGAGGTATAAACAGGATGTATCAGAAATTTAAGGCTGGGGTGGGAGGTGGGATCAAAAGAATTGGACAGAGTCCCTGAGCTCAAGGAATGTACAATTTAATGAACCAAAGAGAATAAGGCTACCTGACCAGATTAATTGTCTGGCTGCCTCCTATAAAGAACAGTCAGGGTATACCTGGAATAAGGAAAAGGAGGAGAAATGAAATTTCCATCAGACTCATTTAATGAACAATTGAAATAGAAAAATGAATATAAGAAAAACACGAGGAAACATAATTTGTGTCAACAAACGATCCAGTGTTTGCACTGAATTGTACAAATGCAGCACAGCGTACTGTCTGTTCATGAGTTCATAGGATTATCTATGCACCGTTCCGCAGGCAGGGTAAAATGAGATATTTTAGAAGCCAAGTTAAGAATATTTCTTTAAAATTACATACGACTTCTGACTTGTGTAGCTTCTGAAAGCCTACAAAAATTCAAATAAAGTTGGAAGATGTCTATCAGTTTCCAGAAGGAAGAGCATAGGAATGAATATCTAGATGCGGTTTAAAAAACTGCTGCTGCAGATTGCTTTAGTTTCATTTTTGACTTACTAGTAACCAAGCCATTTATGATTAGAGGAATGAGCTTCTGAAAACCAGCTGAATTTTCACGAGGGATATAAAACATCTTCATGTTCTTGACATGTGATAATAAATGCATTTCTCCTAGCACCAGGAGGCAGCTGAGTGAGGGAGAAATAGCACAGGACCCGGGGGCCCAGGATAAGTTAGAGTCTTTCTGGGACACCTGGGTGGCTCAGTTGGTTAAGCGTCTGCCTTCAGCTCAGGTCATGATCCCAGGGTCCTGGGATCGAGTCCCACATCGGGCTCCTTGCTGAGCAAGGAGCCTGCTTCTCCCTCTGCCTGTCTCTGTCTCTCTCTCTCTGATAAATAAATAAAATCTTAAAAAAAAAAGTTAGAGTCTTTCTGAGGACTGAATTTAGACACACTATGGAAAGCGCAGCTCACAGTGCCTGGTACATAGTAGTTATTAAGTAAAAGCAACTTCTAACTCCCTCCCCTTTCAAATTCTAAATCAAATTGCATGGAATAATTCTAGAACAAAAAACTCATATATTATGTGGGAAGGGTGGGTCAGGGGATGGCTAGTTTTTAAAAGTCTTAATAGTGTTATCAGATTTCTCAAAGAATGCATATATAATGCTTTGCTAAAAATAAAAATCAGTGAGAGATTACAAGCCACAAAGCATATCATCTTCTGGGACACAGCTGGAAATGCATTGTATGAAGGTAAACAGGGCATTCTCCTAGACCTTAAGGAGTTTACCCTATGGTATGAAATTGCTTTGGTCTGGCAAGCAGATGAAAGGATGTTAAACTTGAAATCAGAAAATCTGGGTCTGATTTTAGATTCTGGCATGTATTAGCTGTGTCACCTAGGGTACGTTAACCTCTCTGAGCATCTGTGTCTTCATTTTCAAAGCAAGAATGCTAGCATCAGCTACGCAGGACATGGCTGTGGAAGAGTCAACAAGACAATTCTCATGAAAGGCCCTGGGTATAGGACTTGGCACAGAGTTGGCCCATGATAAACATAGGTTGTGTCAGAATCTTTGTGAGCTGCATTGACTTTTACAGGTAATTCCAGGTAACAAGAGTACAACTCCCCTTACCTTCATGCAGTGCAAGAAATAGAAATAAGAACACACACTGAGCATTATTTTGTATAAAATGTAAAAAACCCAGGCAAAACAGACCCTTAAAGAAGGGGGAAATTATTTCCATGACAAAGACATTTGTCGCTTTACATCGGTACTCCACCACCAGATTCCCTGGGTTTCAGACTCTTCTACTATGTGTGGAAAATACATGTGCATGCGTACATCTGTCTGTCCACAGATACATACAAATACACAAGTCCATCTTTTTATATCACAAGAGATCATTAATATATGTTACATGCAAATATTTAACTAAATAAGTAAAAAGGAAGAAAAACTCAGTTTTGAATCCCATGTCTACACTGTTCCTTTTTTCTGCCCCCTCCCACTCTGACTTTTACTAACACAAGTTGGGCACAAGAGATGACAAGGGAGCAAGGGCGCTGCCACACGCAGGCTGCATCGCTCATTCACTGAGCTGCTTTTATATCATTCGTTCTCCTCTCCCCACCCCCACACCCCCATGGCTAAGCTTAGTGTCTGTGCTAGGAGAACTATAATTCAAGGAGATGGCAATCCTTCTCCAACATGGCTTTGGGGTAAAAATGTAATCAGGTCATGATGGAACGATGGCACATGCAGTGCATGGGGCGGGGTCCAGACTGGAACAATGAGTGGGAAGAATGAAGTTCTCTAACCTGGGAGGTCTGGTTTAGAGCCCAGCAGTGGAAGGAATGTGTTGCTCCTTTCGGACAAGTGAGGCTCTGGCTTCCTCAGGTCTGAGACTCCAGATCCACAGCCGCCCTCTACAGGCCCTGCACCCTGCCTGAGTCAACAGAAGGTTTATTTATTGAGCTTGTGTCAACACAAACTAACCTCTGTCCCAGAGAAAGAAAAAAAGAGTACTCCAAAAGCACTTAGCTGGCTACTTTAAGTTCTGGTCATCTGAGAGGGGTTTCCCAGCTGTAATGGCAGACAGGGCACATTCCCACTAGAAATGATCTCACTTTACTTCATTCTCATGTCTTTTTGGTTAAGAAGCTGGGTAGAGTGGTACTGTGGAAAAAAAGAGGGTCAGGAAAATTGTGTGACACTTATTTTGGTTCAGCAACTAGCTAGATGTGAAACAATCCATTAAGCTGTTTGCTTTCCCAGAAAGTATGGAAAACAAAGAGTTTGAATGATACGGTTTTGACCATCCCCACCAGCTCCAAAACAACTGCGACTCTATGGGACACAGTGCAAAAATTTTGAACTAAGATTGCTGTAACTCAATTGGAATAGATTAAAATAAATGAATTAAATATATGACTTACGGTGACAGAGAAATAACACAAATCTAAAGAATATGGGACCGAACAATTTAGAAGACATAGAAAGCCAGAAAGTAATGCATTAAAACACTGTAGAACTGATGAATCTAAGAACTGGTGCTTAAAATAAATAAATAAATAAATAAAAGATCCAAACTTCTGCAAAAGGTAAAGCTTAAACTTGGGAGAAAGTATGAATACACTACTTTAGGAATAAAAAGGGAAATGTATGTGGAAGAGTGATGTAGACGCTCTATGTTAACAAATTTTAAAATCTGCAAGAAATAGACAATCTCAATGGGAAGCCGTTACCAAAGTGACCCAAGAAAAATCTGGACATCCCAGTGTGCTGATAATCATGGAATAAACTGTAGCAATGATTAAAACATAAAACCCAATTTTCCCAAAGCCGCTAGTACCAAGTTATTTTATAAGCAAATATTAAGGAACATATACTTCTATATTACTCAAGTCATTCTAGAGAACAGAGAAAGATGGAAACATTTCCAATTTATTTAATAAAATTCACATAGCCTTAATACGAAGAGCAGAAAAATATGGTGCCCAAAACAAACAAACAAGCAAGCAAAGTAAAAATCAACAGTCTGATATCACTTATTAGGAAATCAAGTGAGTGTAAAGAAGATTATAACCAAATAGACTTTATTTCAGTAATGCAAAGATAGTTCAAGCTCAGAAAATTTGTTAATAATTAATTATTTCAATCCATTATCTCAAATGGAAAACACATGCTCATTTCAATCACTTAATAAAATTCAATTTGTGATCATAGAAATTATAGTTTGGTAAGATTAGAAGATTAATATGATAAAACTATAATCTAAAACTAGCCAACTCCTTACAGAAAATGGTGAAATGCTTATAGATATTCTCCATAAAATCAGAAATTGATAGTATCTAATAATTTTACCTATGAATTCTGACTAATGTAATAAAACAAGAAAAGATAGAACTACTTGCATTTTTTGCAGATTATATGAATTTATACCTGTAAAACCCATTACTGAAAAAGAAAATTTCAGTAAGAAAGCTGATTATAATAATGATATAGAAAAAAATCATTGCTTTCATATGTATTACAAGCAATAATGGATTGAGATACAAATTTTCCACAAAGACCCAATTCATAATAAAAATTAAAAAAAAAAAAAACAAGATAAGTACAGGATCTATGCCATGACTTCTAAGATTAGCTGATTATAATTTCTACAACTAGCTTACAGATCTACTAAGAGTTTGATCTCTTGCTAAATAAGAGATTTATATGCATTATTGCATTTACTCTGCATAGCAGTGATATAAAGTATCTCCATACCCATTTTACAAATGAAGAAACTGAGGCTATGGAGTGTTAATACTCAAGCTAAAAACTGATAGACTGAATTCAATCCCAGGAAACAAACATCATTATTTGCAGGTAAGAGGATTATTTACCCATAAAATATAAGAGAATGATGAAAAACTGTAAAAGCTATCAGAGATAGGCAAAGTAGTCACACAAATATACAAAGATCAACTGATTTCCTACCTAGCAGCAAAAAAAAAAAAGAAAAAAAAACGAAGAAAAAATAAATTTGGTTTCCAACAATAGCCAGAAATATTAAAAACCTAAGACTAAACAAGAAATTTGTGGAACCCATAAAAAGAAGAAATACTACAAAATGTTGCCGAGGGACAGTAAAGCAGACTTTAAGAACAAAGAAAACATTGTTTTTTTCCCCAAATTAATCTATCAATCAGGTGGATTTACAATAAGAAAAAGATTTTTCCGGGAACATGACAAAATGATTCTACACTAATCAGAGAAATCTGGATGACACTCACTTAATGATCAGAGCTAATATCGCCTGTACTGACGTCATGTTTGATATGACATGAGGAGGACACAATATTGTTACTATGATATCCCTGCCAAAAAAATGCCTAACTTGAATTTAATCATGAAGAAACATCAGACAAACTTCAATTGGGAACATTCCACAATTGTAGTCTCTAAAAAAACTTCAAGCTGAAGAAAGAAAAAATGAGCATGTCTTGCTCCACAATAAAAGACACTGAAGAGACAACTACGAGCAATGTGTAATCCTGGGTTGAATCCTGGACTTTTGGAGGCAGAGGAGTGGCAGACAGGTGGAAGAAGGAGGAAGATGGCACTGGTAGTGGTATAAATACCTATAAAGGACATTATCAGGGCAAGTGACAAAACGTGAATATGGACTGTGGCAAGATAATGTTAAATTTTCCTAATTTTTTCTAATTAGATAAATGTACTGCAGAAATATATAAAAACACCCTTGACCTTATGAAATATACATTGAAATATTTAGGATATCTGCACTGCAGGTGTATCTGCAACTAATTCTCAAATAGCTTGAAAAAAAGGTGTGTGTGTGTGTGTGTGTGTGTGTGTGTGTGTGTGTGGTGTATGTATACAGGAAAATAAGGAGGCAGAAAAAGAAATAATGATAATATGAATGATAAAACAAATAGAACAAAAGGTAAATAATTGGTAATTCTGGGTAAAGGGTATAGGAGTGTTCCTTGTAACATTCTTGCAACTCTTCTATAAGTTTGTAATCATTTCAATATGAAAAGTTACAACTACATATATATGTTATATATGCGTAAAATATATATTACGTATAACATGAATTATGTACATAATGAGTGGCTTATATTCCTGGATATGAAAATATGTTACAAAACCACAATAATTAAAAGAATGTGGTAGCATAAGTAATCAGGAAGGATAATAAAACAAAATAGAAAGACAGAAGCAAGAATTCAGAATAAGATAAAGTTGAAATCTCGAGTTAGTAAGGAAAGTTAATCTTGGGGTAGAGGAAGATTTTCAAAGTATGGAATGAGGACAGAAACTATAAAAATAAGGGTAGTAGACTTGATTATGTACATATTTTAAAGGTAAGGTCATGAACAAGTAATCAGAGATGAATGAATAATAGCTGATAAATATATGGAAAAAATGTTTGACCTTACTAATGATCACAGAAATGCAAATAAGATAACAATGAGATTTTTTACTGATTGAATTACCAAAAAATAAAAATAATGATAATTTGCATTGTTGGGAAGGGTGCCCAAAATGGGCACACATACAATAGAAGACTACACAGACATTAATAATAATAAAGATACACATCTATTGATCTGGAAAGATGTTCACAGACTTCCCCTTCCCCTTGGCCAACCCACAGTTATTCATTAGTTCTCAACATAAATATACTTTCCCCCATGCCTTTCCTGATCATATACCTTCACGGTATCTAGTACTCATCCTTGTCACTCATCACAATTTAATTATATCTGTAACTGCTTGGGTGCAGGAGTTTTATTTGGGAGATGGTCCAAGGATACAGGAGGGAGTGAGTGGGGAACAGTGAGACAGAGAAGGAGGAAAAACCAATAAAGGATGATGGTTGAGCAGTTAAGTCTGGGCAACTGCTCAATCCTGCTGTGAACCTAATGAGGAAACATGTTGGAGTGCCTGCCAGTTGTCCTAATGAAAAACGGGGCTGGGACATTTATCTACTTCATCCATCAGCCCACATCACCACTGAATAAGGGTTCTTCTGGGATGAGCTGATGTGTGAGCAAAGTGAGCTTCTGAGGCATCAGAAAAACTCAAGGGAGGAAACCTGGAGATATTTCCTGGTACATGCTTAAGATATGAAGGTATAGTGTGCACAGACCATTCATAGAGGCTGGCTGTTGGGGGTGTGAGGCAGGGCACAAAGACTGGTTGCTACAAATATCTTTCAGGGATCCTAGCTCAAAGTAGGTATCCAATAACTATCTGTTCAATGAAATACAGCTTATAAAATATTACATTTTAAATGATCCTGCTTTAGTAAAAAAAAAAATGTGTGTAATATGTGTGCAGGCAATACATATTCATGCATAAGATGTAAGGTAATGGAGAATTTTCAAAAATAGAATGAAATAATTATATCACTATTTTAGAAAGAGAACTTTAATAAAAACATGGAGAAATAAGTGGTAGTAGGGGAAGAAACTATTTATGGGCCAGGCATGGTGCCATGTATAGAATTCTTACATCAATCCTCTTGGATTCTAATTCAGAGTCCCCCCACTTCCACACTTGTGCTCTTTGTATTGCACCACAGAGAAGTGGGGAGGCCTCGGAGGAAGGCTGGGTGCAGGGGGACCAGCTGCAAGGCAATGTGTAGCTGATGTTGCTGCGACTGGGACAAGGACACTATGGATGTAGGGACCGGAACAGACAGAGAGAGGTTTTACAATTAAAATATAGAGAACTAAATGGCAGACTTGGGGGAAGCCACATGGGCAAAGGAAAGAGCCAGGGATGACCCCAAGATTTCTGGTTTGAGAAATGATAATGCTATTAAGACAGGGGGTGCCAACAATTTGGGAAAACACAGGCTGAGTCCAGCTTAGGTTATGTTGAGTCTGAGGTACCTGAGAGATAGCATGTGGAATATTTAGGAACTACTGATGGGGAGTTTGGAGCTCAGGAGGGCCAGCACTGGGGATGATTAGGGGTCATCAGTCTATGGCATCTTGGTAATAGCTCAATCCAAAGAAACTAGACAATTGCCCAGAAAAGAGCATTTGGAATAGTAAGCAAGGCTAGTGTGAATCCAATGATAGCAACATTTAAATGAAAAAGAAAGTGAAAGAGCAGCAACTAAAATGAGAGAACACCTAAAGACAGTAATATCTTGGAATTCAAGGGAGAAGAACTTTTTAAAGGGGGAATTTCAAGTAGTCAAAAAAGTAAAATGCTGTGTAGCATCACTGGGCATTGGGGTGATCCTGTCCTTTAAACCAAGAGGGTATCCAAAAGAACATTCCACTAAACTAAGCTGCATGAGAGCAGGGATTGTGTCTATCTTACCCACTGTGGGACAGCACAGTGCTTGGTCTAAAAAAGTACCCAGTAAGTATTTAGTGAATGAAGGCAGTCATGTGAGCTGGCTTGGATTAATGCCAGAACCCAAACCATAATCATGCCAGTTGGTTGGGTTAAAATTGCCTTCTTTGGGGGCCGCCTGGGTGGCTCAGTTTGTTAAGCATCTGCCTTTGGCTCAGGTCATGATCTCAGGGTCCTGGGATGAAGCCCTGCGTGGGGCTCCCTGCTCAGCAGGGAGCCTGCTTCTCCCTCTTCCTCTGCCCCTCCCCCCACTTGTGCTTGATCTCTCTCTCTCTCTCAAATAAATATATAAAATCTTTAAAAAAAAATTCCCTTCTTTGGTCCCTGCATTTAATAATAGACAGTAGTGGAGAGAAGATTGATTCTTGCTGTTTGAAATGGTCTTTTTAATAAATGGTCTTTCTAATAATAATTCCTTTTTTCAACCCTATTTTCCTACTTTCTTTATGATCAAAGGAAAGATGTCCTTCCACCCTAACGGCTCTAACTCAAAACACCCAAATTAGCGTTCGAACGCATTGTTAAGAAAGTCAAATTGTTTGATTCTTTAAATTCTAGGAGAAGAGAGGACAATGAACATATTTAAAAATCATTTAATGTAGAAAGATACTAACTCTGAAGGTATTTAAAATTCATTCTTTCTGCCTTCAACGTGTCCTCTTCTCTCTTCTAAGCAGACTGTAAAATCTGTTAGTTTTTTTAAACCTTTTGGCACAAACAAGTGGCTTAAATATCTTGTAGTTGAATAATAATCTTCTCTAAAGTCAGTTCAAGGGATGCCTGGGTGGCTCACTTGGTTGGTAAATGTCTGCCTTCGCCTCAGGTCATTATCCCAGGATCCTGGGATTGAGCCCTCTTGTCATCTGGGCTCCCTGCTCAGCTCCCTCTCCCTCTGCTCTTCCCCTCCCCTCACTCATGCTTGCTTGCTCACGCTCTTCAAATAAATAAAATCTTTAAAATAAAGTCAGTTTAATTTTTGCAAAATTCCTTCAAATAATATGTGAGCCATGATTTGATATTTCAGAGAGAGCTGATGCTACCTAAGTCAAATAATCAGTGGTTTAGATTTTTAAAAATTTTGGTCCATATAAAAGTTTATGCTAAAAGTATGAAGCCAGCTTTAATATGACCACTAATTTTTCTACTCATAGATGGTAAGGTCATAGTAACCATCTTACAAAAATGTACCAAGAGTTATCTTTTTCACATTTTACCTGGTATTCATATGTGGATAAATACATCTACAGTTTGAAGAACCCAATAGGTAAACGAAAGGAAGAACAAATTCATTCTGAGAAGGGAATGTATGATCACAAAGATTGGTTTAGGTGTGACAGGATCCTTCTTGGATGCTTGCCATTTTCTCCAGGTCCATTCTCTATCTCTAGGTAGGCTTGAGTTTGGGAAATGGAGTCAACCAGATTTCTGAAAATTTGAGTATGGGTGTTCCCCTTTCATAGTTCAAATTCATGAAACCACTGGTTGCTGTTTACTCTGGTTTAGATGAGCAGGGGATATATTTTTAGAATAGGAAATTTTACAGTTAATCAACAATCCTGACAAAGTCATGGAATAGAATGAGCCTGTGTGTTTTTGGAAATAAGCTTTTAGTGTTTAGAATTGCCTTTTTTTTTTCTTTTTCCATCTTCCAAAAATTCAGTTCTGGAGGCAACTTCAGCTCACCTCAGAAGCTTGGCAGTTCAGTTTCCAGCAAGATTCCAGTTGGCCCAATGTAGCACAGAATGATGTGTCAAACTATAAAAAATTAATTGAAGAATAGAATACCCCATTTTTTCTTTCATCAGTATGAAGAGAAAATCTTTGGAAAGAGTATAAAGGATTTGGTAAGAACGTGCATCTTTTGAAGAAAAAAAGAACGCATGAGGATGGCAATCCTTTATCTTAGCTCTAGCATAATCTCTCAATTTCTGAGTCCTTACTCAATCTCCTCTTCGTGGGTAAAATGAATAGTCAGGAATAAACTGATTCAACACTATAGTGTAGTGATTTATACCATTTCTTTGGGAACTGTGTTACATTCAGTATGGAACTGCTTTTCTACTCTGCCATAGGAAAAAAAAAAAAACCCTCTGTATGCTTTTCATATTCTCTCTGCTTTAAAGGCAATGCTGTTCAGACTTGGGTTATAGCTTTCTTTCAAATGTCTGGTGATGACATTACACAAGGAACACCATATTAAAAATTAAAGGCATTAAATTTGAATTCTAAATTTCTTTCTTGCTTGTTTTCTAATGGTGAAGGCCCCTTATCTTGCTCTTCAAACTGTAACCCAGTGTCTGTCCTCTCACACACTGGGAGCAAACCAGCATATTATCAAAGACTTCTACTTAGAAGCCTGGGAAATATCCTTCCAAGGTAAATATGGTTCAGCTTCAACCCTTAATATACTACTTAAAGCTGTATTCCAATAGCAAATGGAAATGTCTGCGTGATGCCGGCATCGAATTTTATAATTTATATACTAATTCTCGACCTAAAAGAAAAATCTTTACCCATAGAAGAAATACACACTAAAATCAACAGGAATTTATTGAATGACTATTTTTGTATGAGGCAATGCATTAAGTTCATTAAAATACAGCATAGTTCCTGTCCTTAAGGAATCTAAAATCTATCCTGGAAAATACGATGTAAAAGTATGAGAATGTAAACAACAATCCGAGGCCTCAGTGGCAGTTTATAAGATGTGAAGGACAATTCAAAACAAGTGTGGAAGAGCTGTTGTGAGTCGGTGTATGATTAGTTTCAGAGTGACTCACAGAGACAATCACAGCAGATGCTACAGGACTTGAAAGTAAAAGATAATCACTTCAGTTGGGATAAGCAGGAAAATATTAATGGGAAAGACCAACTTGGAACTGGATATCAAAGAAGGGGTGTATTGTATTGGCTGGGAGACATGAAGAGAACCTTCTGGAAGTGGCAATGTTGGAAGCTGAGGTTTGGATCAGAAAGCACTTCAGGCAATTCTGACTGCTCATCTTCTGCTCTCACTGCCTGTCTACCTCTTTGTGTTAAAATGGGAAAAAATGTGAGATTATCTTTATTTAGCAAAGGAGTCAATATTTTTTGGTTTAACTGAACGTACCAGAACTAAAATAAATTGGTCCAGAATAGCAAAGTGCGTAAAACAACAAAACCACTTGCGGCCATTAAAGTTGCCTTAATTATAGCCACTGGTTGCTCAGTATAAGAAATAGGCACATTTATAGCAAAGAAAGCAGTCCCAAATTCAGGATGACTTGGTAAGTGTTGCCTACAATATCTGCTCACAAGAACTATTTCCTATCACTACCACCAAGAAATGTCCTGTCTGTTACCAAGAACACACTGAGGTGTCGATTTGGCAAAAAGCCAAATGGACAGTAATCAATGAATTACAAATGGAAAAGCCAATGATTCCTAGACTCGTGGTGCTTGTCACACTTTTATGTGCATATAAATCACTAGAGGAACTGGTTAAAATACAGATTCTTCTTTTAGTTGGTCTGGGGTGGGGTCTGAGATAAGTAATTTGCTGATTTATTTTGATTATTGATAATATCCCCCTACAGTAGAATGTAACTCTAGGAGGGCAGAGGTCTTCGTTTACTTTGTCACTGACGTATCCCAAGCACCAAGAACAGTGTCTGATACGTGGGAGGCAGTTAATCATTATGCGTTGAATGAGCAGACGGCATTACCCACAAACCCCCACACTAAGAGGAAGAGTTTGCCAATTCTGACTCTGAGTGATTAGTTTTGCTCAAGAGACACCACTGACTCATTAAGACTAAGAAAGGTCTGCAACAAGGATGGAGGTGGCCAAGTGGCCAGGTGGCCAGAAGTTTGTACTAGATCATTTTCTGAGTCACTGCCTTCCCCGTGGGGATCAGCTTGCCTTGTGCTCCAGCCTTCACTTGCCCAAAACTTAATGGGCATGAGGATTGACTTGGCATAAATTTCAGCTCATGATCTGGCTATTTGCGACTCCCACTGTCTACCAGCTGTGACGCTCCCTGGGTTGTTCATGTCTGTAGCCTTGGGCCTTCCTGTCTCAGAAGTCTTCATCTGAATTCTTTCTCCAAAACCCTGTGCGGTTTGGCTTAAGACCTAAATCCCACATTACCCTGGCTGTTGACCTTTTAAGCTTTGGCAAAGTTGAAAGAGTTAAGCACAAATTTGGCAACTACCTCGAAATCACAATATTACCCTGTGAACTCCTAAAGACCGTGAGTCTGACCGACCACCAATGTCACAAAGTGCTTGAGCAATTGCATGGGTATCTGTAAGGTCTATTAGTTATGTCCTCAGAACTAGAGAGGCTGAGCTTCCTTTCATACCCAGGTAAATTTCTTCTGTGTATTTTATGTTCATTTTCTTTACCCAGTTTTATATTAGGCTATGTTTCTATATCTTATTGATTCATAATTTTAAAATATACTCTGGATACTAATTTTTATCACTTACATCCAACATAAGTATCTTCTCCCATTATGTAGCTTATCATTTTATTTTGTTCATAGTACTTTCTGTTGGACAGACAGACCTAAATTTTAATGTAGTCAGACTTATCAATTGTGATTGTGTTTTCTGTAACCTGACTGAGAAATCCTTCCATGATAGGAGATTTTGAAGACATTTTTCTTATTTTTTTAAAATTCACATTTGGATCTTTAATCCTTCTGGAATTTATTTTTGTATGTGTTCTGAGGCAAATATCCATAATTCCCCCTACTTGATCTGCTATGCCAATATCTAGTTTTCTATGCATGTGGTCTCTACTTTGTTTGGTCTGTATTTCTTATCCCTGCACCAATACTACTTTGACTAAATCAATATCGTTTTAAAATAAATTTCACTATCTGATAGAGCAAGTTTCTCCAGATAGCTCTTCTTCAAATATCCAAGGCATTTTTGTTCTTTTGTGCTTTCCATATGAATTTTAGGATCAGCTTGTAGAATCTCAAACTCCCACTCACCCACACAAAACCTACTGAGAATTTGATTGGAGTGTGATTGAGTTTTCAAATCAATTTGGTAAAAACTGACTTTGATGTTGAATCTTACCATCTAAGAATATGTGAACTGTCTCTCCTTTGATTTGCATCTTATTTAATATTCTTCGGTAAAGTTTTGTAAGTGTCTTCATAAGGATGTCTTTTAGATTTTTTCCTAAGCATATTTTAGCTTGTTATTATTGTGAATGAGATCCTCCTCACTTCCTCCCCACCCCCAAATTACTTAACAGTGGTTGTTGTTGCCAGAAAGCTTTGGTGTTTGCAGCTTGTCAGGCAGTCTGGCTTCACTAGGGCTTAGCCACAGGCAGCAGGTTCATCCCTTTTTTTTTTCTTTTTCAGCTTTTTTTTAGGGAAGTGCAGGAATCAGGGTGTCATCTGAGATCTGCCTTATCTTCCAGACCAGGCCTGTATTACTGACTTTTGAGTGTGTGCTTTTCCTCTGGTGAGGCTGGTGAGGTGGGGCTCCCAGAACAAAAGGGCATCATTTTTAAGGGCCCGTTACACCCAGATTTCATATGATAAGCCTCCTTTTCAGAGGCTTAAAGGTGAAATACCTTTCTCAATGTTAGTAAGTGGTACTCACTGAAACCCAAGCTTCCCTGGTCCCAGCCCCAAAGCTCTTACTCTTTGCTACACATTTCCTTCCAAATATTGCTTCTCTGATAAGAAGCAAAGCCCAGGCCTCGGCAGTGTGAACACGGGCCTTGACCAACTAGACCGAGGTGGTGCCCACACTTACCGAGAAGCCCAGACTGGAAACAGAGCATCATCACTGGAGCACCAGTCCTATGGACTCTGCCTCTTTTTCTTTTCCCTTCCCTTTCCCCTTTGTTGTTGTTATTTTTGTTTTGTACCTTACTTACTATTACTGGTTTATTATAAAGGATCCAACCCAGGAGCGGCCAGATGGAAGAGATGCACGGGGCGAGATATGGGCACAGGTCACACCACCCTCCAGCACCTCCACACGTTCAACCCAGAAGCTTCTTGAATCCTGCAGTTTCAACTCTGCCTTCCAAGTAGCCCCCAGATCCACCCTCTCTCTTTCTCAGGTCCTCTCTCACCTTGACTGCTGCAAACAGCCTCCCCACGGCTCCCACCCACCCCCTCTGCCTCTCATACTCTCTCATCCTGCAGCAGGATGAGAGAATCTGATCATATCTCTGCTCTGCTTAAAAACCTCCAGTACCAGGGGCGCCTGGGTGGCTCATTCGGTTAAGCGTCTGCCTTCAGCTCAGGTCATGATCCCAGGGTCCTGGGATCGAGCCCCGCATCCGGCTCCCTGCTCAGCGGGGAGCCTGCTTCTCCCTTTTCTTCTGCCTGCCACCCCCCTGCTTGTGCTCTCTCTCTCTGTCAAAGAAATAAATAAAATCTTAAAAAAAAATACCCCGCCCCCCCCGCCCCGCCAGTGCCTCCCACAGCAGGCAGAGTAAAACTCACTTCCCTTCTGCAAGTCATGCGGCCTTGGGAATCTGGTTCCGGACTCATTCTCTGACTTTACTTCCTACCACGTACTCTCTATTCACTGTCCTCCAGTCCCACTGCCCTGCATTCTGTCTCTGCCAAGCTCATCACAACCTTGGGGCCTTTGTCCCTGCTATTCTTTCTACCTAGAACATTCCTTCACCAGTATCCTGCATGGCTGAGTCTTTCTTGCAGGTGTCAGCTTAAATGCCACTTCTTCAGGAGTCCTCCCTGACCACCCAAAGAGCCCAACCCCTGCCCTGAGAGTTGCTCTCCACTGTGTCATGTGGTTCATCACTTCATATAATTTACCACCATCTGTATTATTACTATTATTATTACTTTGCCCAGAAAAAAAATCTACCTGAAACATAGTTTTTGGTAACTCTTTCTTGCATTTCTTTACCCCATAGCCTCACAGAATGTTTGGCTATGGGGGAGAGGGAGTTTTTTGTTTTTGTTTCTACGTTGTGGTCAAATATACATAACAAAATTTACCATCTTAACCATTTTTAAATGTATAATTCTGTGGCATTGAATACATTCACAGTATTGAGCAACCATCACCACTACCCATTTCAAGAACTTTTTCATCTTCTCAAACAAAAACTCTATGCTGGTTTAACATGAATTCTCCATGTGCCCCAACCCCCCAGCTCCTGGTAACCTCTATTCTTTCTGTCTCTTTGAATTTGACTACTGTGGATACCTCATATAAATGAAATTATACAGTATTTGTCCTTTAGCGTCTGGCTTGTTTCCCTCAGCATAATGTTTTCAAGGTTTGTCCATGCTGTAGTATGCATCTAGATTTCATTGCTTTTTAAGGCTGAATAATATTTCATCGTATGTGTTCATCACATTTGGTTTCTCCATTCATCTATCAGTGGATGTTTAGTTGTTTCCCCCTTTTGGCCATTGTGAGTAATGCTGCTATTGCATTAAATCTAAAAAGGTGGTGATTGGGGCGCCTGGATGTCTCAGTCGGTTAAGCGTCTGCCTTCAGCTCAGGTCATGATCTCAGGGTCCTGGGATTGAGCCTGGCCTCGGGCTCTCTGCTCAGCGGGGAGTCTGCTTCTCCCTCTCCCACTGCCCCTCCCCCTGCTCCTGTTCTCTCTCTCAAATAAAATCTTTCTAAAAAAAAATAAATAAATAAAATAAAAAGGAGGTAATTACCTGTCTCTCCTCACCTGATGTAAGCTCCAAAAGGGCAGAAACTGTTTAAATAGAATAGTACCTGGCTTCTGGCATGAACAGTATAAGCCAGGTCCAAGATTACAGGCCAACTATGATACGATAAGCTAAATAGTCATACTTGATGAATATAAACAATCAAAGACTCCTTCCTTTAATGGGTCAACAGCATCTGTCAGCTGGGTGATGGCAGGAGGGCATGGTCTGATTTCCTTGCCTCTTCTTGTCTTGTTCCTTTTCAACCCATTCCTCCTACTTCTGCAAAAATGATTTCTTTAAAACATAAATCTGATTATAACACCCTTCTTAAAAACCTTCGATGACTTCCCATTTTTCTTATAATAAATCCAAACTCCTTACAGGCTTCTAAGGACCTGGGTAAGCTGATATTCAGCTTCAGCCCTAGTCAAGCCCTGTGTCCAGCCAGAGTGGATTTCTTTCAGTTCTTTGAATGCCGCACGGTGTCTCATGGACTTTTGTAGATGCTCTTTCTTTTTTTTTTTTTTTTTAAAGATTTTATTTATTTATTTGAGAGAGAGAGAGAGAATGAGAGAGAGAGAGCATGAGAGGGAGGAGGGTCAGAGGGAGAAGCAGACTCCCTGCCGAGCAGGGAGCCTGATGCGGGACTCGATCCCGGGACTCCAGGATCATGACCTGAGCCGAAGGCAGTCGCTTAACCAACTGAGCCACCCAGGCGCCCGCTCTTTCTTTCTTAGATATCTTATGCCCTCTCTATCATCAGTTCCTGGTTGTCGTTTAGATTTGCTTGGACATCACATATAGGAGAAGCCTTTCCTCACATGCCAAGTCTAGGTTAATTGCTTCTACTATATTTGTAGGAATTGCTCGTATTTCTTGTCTTTGATCCCTTAGACTGTAAACTCCAAGAGGGTAGGAACTGTGTCTCTCTGTTCACTATTGAATCTCAGTGCCTAGTTTGGTGTCTGCACTTAAGTCAGAGCTCAACAAATATCTAATAAGCAAATGAACAGATATTTAAGCCCCCTCTATTGTGATGAAACAAAATCAGTAATATTATGCCTAAGAGATTAAAAAATATCAACCTACTGGTATCTAGGGGTCCATACACAGCCTTTTGGATAAATGTAGCCCATCTGAGGTCTATGAAAAACATTTATTTTTTTTATTTTTTCAATGCAGGGCTTGAAATCACGACCCTGAGATCAAGACCTGAGCTGAGATCATGAGTCAGACACTTAACCAACTGAGTCACCCAGGTGCCCATGAAAAACATTTTTTTTTTTTAAATCTAATTCTCTGGATCTTCTACATGACAGGCCAAATGGAGCCTTACCATCTGTCCTTCACAGCACTGTGACACTCACTGCCACAAGGTGTCACCCAGGTAGGTGGGGATCCATTAGTAATTATAATTGAAACTCCATGTAATTAATTACTTCATGCTCAAGTTTAATTCCACTGACTTTACATCACGGAACTAGGGGAACTACAAAAAATAATTGAAAGGAAAAAAAATAGATATGAAAAATTTCTGGGCAGACTTTTCCCCTGGGGCAGCCAAGAACTTGAAGAATTGGACCAACTACTGTATATCAACACCCATTAGGATGGAATAATAAGGGTTGGGCAGAGTTGTTTGATTACAACTTCGTCAGTGGTGTTAAGTGGTGTCAAGAAAGAATCTGTCAGCAGATATCAAAAGGATTCGGAGTGGCAAAGCTGGCCAATGTGTCCACATAACACAGAGGAGAGAGCCGCAGATATGGGGGCCTGAGTCATCTGGCTACCTCCCCCCCATACACACACAGATTGATGGTCTGTGGCCCATGAATGAAAGAAGGAAGGGAGGAAGAGAAGGAAGGGGAGAGGGATGGAGGGAGGGAAGGGGGAAGGAGAAGGGAAGAGAAGAGAAGAGGGGAGGGTAGAAAAGAAAAGAAAAAGCAGGTTGCTACAGTAATTTCAGTTCAGCGCATTTCATGGTGATCTGTCCTATGGCTTTGCAATCACATTAAAGATCTCCCTCTATCAATATTGAGCACAGGTTTAAAATTTTTTTAACTAGCACTTAATAACTAAATCTGTGTTGACATTTACAGAGATTTAGAATATGTATCATCTCAACTTGTCATGCTCATCACTTATTGATGTTTATGATGTTTATCATCTGGCTCATAATAATGAAAAATGGAACCTTTGAGATTGATTAAATAAATTGCAGTGTATCTATACAGCAGAAATTTATCCTGTCTCTCCCCGCCAACCGCCCCCCATAAAGATGCTGTAGAACAGTGACTGGGATATGGGCATTTAGACATTTGGTAAAATATAAATTCCAGAGCCATATGCTGGAGGTTCGGAATCTGCAGATCCAAGCTAGGGCCTAGGAATCAGAATTTTAACAAGCATTCCCAAGGAAGCTTTTTATGCAGTGAGTTTATTGAACCATCATACAGAGATCAATACTTATTTACGTGAAAATGTGGAGATTATTAAATGAATAAAACATAGGCTATATAATAGTGTGCCTTACAAAATAGTGTATATTATAGCATAATCTCATAAAAATACCTAGCTAGATAGATAGGTAGATCTATGGATAGGAGGACAGATAGATTAATACAGGTAAGTACAGAAAAAAGCTCGGAAGGATAGACACTAAGGTGTTAACAGTAAACTCTGTGGCAGTATGGTGTTTCTCAAAAAATATTTTTGCTCTATGCATTATCTAATTTTCTATAGTGCATTTATACTGCTTTTTATACTCATAAAAGTATATTTTTAATTATAAAAGAAATAGTTTTTTGAGTTCCTAACGTGCATTGAGCATTAGGACTACAAAGGTGAAGTCAGGCTCTGATTCTGCTTTAAGGAATTCAGTCCCTAGCGGGAGATGACACAATTCCCAGGAGCGTTAGGACACAGCATTGTGTCCACCTGGAGGAGGGGTGAGAACACTGGGTGGGACCTGAGCACCTGGTGCTCCGGAGGCAGCCCAGCTGTAGTGCGGGACATGACAGCAGCCCCTTGATCTGGCTGCAACAGAGCTGTGGAAGGCCAGGAAAAATACGGGCAATAGTGGGCAATGAGAATGATTTGCCATTTTAATGACTGCGGGGCTTTTTTTGTTTCTTCTGATAAAAGAACCACCACGACAACAAACAGAACAAACTTTAAAATAAAACCCAAACTAACAACAACAACAAAAAACTTCCAATCCACAACATTAAAAACAAAGAAATAACATAAAAATCAGTGGCATTTATAATTTCGGATTGGGACCTCTCTGGGGAAGAATGGAGAGAGGGGCTGGGCTGGTACGTGGCCGTGCGTGCATTCTTGCCTGCTCCCCCTGCTGGCCACGCTGTTACTCTGCGCTGCCCAACGAAATGCTGCCTAACCTTCCAGCCTAACCAGTTCCCCGAGTCTACACGTCTCCCCCAACCCTCCAGTCCTGGGGTATCACCAGCCTTTAAACACACGGTATTTTATCTGATACACACTTGCAAAATCTTGTATGTTTGCTATGTATTACTTATCTCGTGGATTATTTTTGTCACATGACAACTTCTTGAAGAGAAAAATCCTTTGTTTCTTCAACTTAACCGCCAGGTCATTGAGGGCAGGGATGATTTAAAAGACAATTCTAGGCACACAGACACACAAATATTAGGCAGTGAATACGTACTTTTAAAATAAATTATGTTGAACAAAAATACTTTATTTAGATTTTTAAAAGCTTAACATTGCAAAAGAAAAACCTGCTGGCTAAACTAAAATGTCAGTTTACGAATAAATGCCAATATAATTTTTCTCACTACCCATTATTTATATTTTTTCAGCACTGCTACTTTATCCTCGTGCATGCACGTTTTATTTTAAATTAGACAGGAGGCACACGCTAATCAAATAACCACGTCCTGTGAGTCTAAGAACAGGTTTGGAAATAATCCCTTTCTTTAATATCTAGCAGATGAGAACTACTGAACATTTTAACACACAGGACTGTCTCTTGGGAGAGGGCAAAGATGTAATCTTGAAAGAATAAGCATATGCCTTCCTTAAAAAAACCACAGCTAGGAAGAGACTTAAAAATGCTTTTCTTAAACTCAGCATTGGAAGAAAAGACCTGCTTTTGAAAAAACATTGATGAGAATGATAAATAATAAATGCCTGACTCATATCATAAAGCTATGTTACATAACTTCCAATACGTGTGTTCGAGACAAGGTAGTGCATTATGTAAAAAGCATTGTTTTATTTTTTAGCTGCAGAGCGCAGGGAAAAGCAGAAGCACATTATAACATCACTCGAGCACCCTCTGGTGTCCTAATCACTGCACTCCTTTTTGAGTTCATTATTTGCTGTTTCTAGAGCTTTTCTAGAGCTATTTGCAAAGGAGCTCTTTAGGAAGCCACTAATGTGTTCTGCAGGGGAATGCCTCATCTAAGAAAGCCAGATACCTGGATCTTACAACCTGACTGTATGCTAATTATGCCCATACGCACAGTTTAGCCCACTATGGGGAGCCATAGCCGGCTTGCACTTAGTAGAGTCATACAGGTGAGCGGAGTCTGTAAGGGCTCCAAAAGGAAATCTTTGTAATCCTATTGAATGCTTGTTTTGTGGAAAATTTCCACAGGAAGTCACAGATCATTAGGTGATCTGATGAGAGCTGGATGTTTGGTGGATACCTGCCATATTAAATCTGCTTTATTAAAAAGAAGTTGCATAAATGAGATGAGTGAAGATTTATCACCAAAAGAGATGTTAGACTTTTTTGTGTATGGGTCAGAAATGCAAATATGCTCCTTCAACATGTACAGACTTAGAAATAATTTTAGATTTTGGAGTCAGCCTAACCTGACGTGTTAAATTAATAACTGCTACTCAATAAATATTCTAAAACAAGGATAAATTATGTGAATTATAACAAGGCATAAACAAACAAATACACAAACAAACCAATCTACTCTAATACAATGAGTACAAATCTCTGAAGGAAAGACACAAGTGCTAGCAGGGTTTATATTAAAGTGGTGAAATCATGTCATTTTTTCCTTCGATAATTTCCTTTTTTCTTCTTTTGGTCATCATAGGAAATTACTTTTATAATGGGGGAAAAACTCACTTCAATAAATAAAAGTTCTTAAAGGAGAATGTGCTTGCTTAGGTCTTTCTGAAAATATATGTAAAGAAAATGAGGGCACAAGGAGGGGTATTTTGTCATGTTTCCAAATTCTCCCAGTTGGTAACTATAAATCAAACTTTTATTTATGCTCACTTCACCTACTGCCTTTTGACTCTCTTCCTCACCTAATCCGAAATCCCAAGTGCTAGCAGTAGCTGTCCTCATTTCTGGCTACTGCCCGCCTGTCTTTTTCATTGTCACAGCTGAGTAATTGACAATTTATGCAATCCAGTTCATCTGCTTAGCAACAGGAGGGTGGGGCTCAAAACAGAAGGAAACTACACCAATAGCTTTCTGCAATTGTGAAATGAGAAAGGAAGAATGGGGAACTGGCTACGGGCCATAGAAAACTATTTTTAATATGAATTAAAACGATTTTCCATACTTTCAATACTAAATCCCAAAAAGATAAATCAAACAAGAAGTGCTCTATATTCTTTTCATACAAAAACTGTATAATTACAGTGTTAAGAGAGCCATGTGATTAGAATGCCATAAATAGTGCCTTAATGACAAATAAATACAAAGTTCCTTACCCTTGGTTCTCTAAATGGGTCAATGGGCTTTGCCTTGGAAATCTCCGTAGGGAAAGGGTGTGGCTTAGCTGAGACTCAAACTTATGTTCAGACAGGAGCTCTAGCCACACAGGTGAGAACGTGTGATGTGGTAAATTCTGACTGAGAATGTTCCAGGATCGTGCCTGCTGTACTTTTCATCTCATCCCGTATCAGCAAAAAGGAGGGGAAAATGGGAACTCATTGAGATATCCCTAGAGAAGTTCTTAGTATTAGGAGCTTTCCGTTTCTGCCAAACTACCGGATATTTATGGCCACGGTCTCCTCAAATGAATGAGAATCCAGACGTCATAGGTCATAAGGACCCCGTCTCCAAGTCACAAAAACCTCTTACATGCATCTAATCAGAAATCTATCTAACCAGAAATCCATCGTGTTTCTTCTTTATAGCAGCCCCGGTCACACATGCAGAAGGAAGAGGTTCCAGTGAACTGAACTGGCCAAATGACAATGAGTTTTTATTTTATTTTCTTGATGAGTCCTTAGGAATTTAGTTAAATCAGCTGAGACTGTGCTATGAAATAGAACAGAAAATGTCACCAATTTTCCACTTAACAGATGTCCTGAAGGCTAAATTCGTTCATTCATGTGTTCAGAATATGTTTTCTGAGCGCCTATTATATGCACTGTTCCAAGCACTCAAGTTCTTGTGGCAAGTAAGACCCTCAAGGCCCCTGCTCTCAGAGCTTACGGTATAGCTGTGTGTGTGCTCCCACACAGACTAAAGAATAAAAATTAATAAAGATGTCAGAGAGTAACGAATACGTAGGAGAAAGCCGAAGCAGAGGGATGTGACAGTGACTATTTTAAAGATTTTATGTATTTATTTGAGAAAGGGGGGAGGGGCAGAGGGAGAGGAAGAGAGAGAGTCTCAAGTGGACTCTGTGCTGAGCGTGGAGCCTGACTGGGGGCTCAAACTCAGGACCCTGAGATCATGACACGAGCCAAAATCAAGCGTCGGATGCTTAACCCACTGAGCTACCCAGGCACTACATGACAGCGACGACTTTAGACTGGTGTCTCATGGGCAGCATCTCTGAGGAGGTGAATTAGGCTGAGATATGAATGTTAAGAAGGATCCAGCTGCTCCGAGATAAGGGGTAAGAGCTTTCAGCCCAGAAACAGCATCTGCAAAGGCTCTATGGTAGGCACATAGCTGGAGCATGAAAGAAATAAAAAGTAAGCCAGTAAAGTTGGGGCATAAGAGAGGGAAGAGAGGTATAAAATGATGCTGGAGAACTAGGCAGGGCCCAGATGGGGTGGGGGCTTGGTAAACCAGGGCACAGCCTGGATTTCATTGCAGGTGAGATGGGTGGCCATTGGGGACTTATAACTGGGGGTTGGGGGGAAGGTGACATAAATATTATTCATGTTTTAAATTTTTTAAATTTTTTAAAGATTTAATTTATTTATATTGGAGAGAGAGAGAGCGAGAGAAAGGGGGGAGGGGCAGAGGGAGAAGGAGAGAGAGAATCACAAGCATACTCCCTTTGAGTGCAGAGCCCAACACGGGGCTCAATCTCACAACCCTGAGATGATGAGAGTCAGACGCTTAACTGACTGAGCTACCCAGGTGCTCCAATATTATTCATGTTTTTACAAGATCACTGTGGATGCTGAAGGGAGACACGAATGGGAGTGGGGAGACAGTTGGGAGATGGGTTTAAGGAGTGAGGGTCAGAGACAATGGTGGTGTGGAGAGGGTGTTGATAATGGAAATGAGAAGGAGTGGATGGTTGGGAACTGCTCTGGAGGCAAGATTGACAGTAGGGACTGAAGGTGAAGGTAAGAAAATAATCATAAGATCATAAGCCCTAGATAAGCCCTAGAATATTTGTCTTGATGTTGGATGATGGTGTTTTCTACTGAAATGGGAAAAAAGAGAGAGGAACAAGTATGTGATAGAAAATCAATTTTTATTTTGGCCATATTGAGTCTGAAATGCCTCCCAAACTACCTAGTGAAGGCATTTAGACTATGAGTTAAATATTTTGGGGAGATGTGAAGACCAGAGATATAGTTTGGTTATCACCAACATATGGGATGGAAGATGACCTCAGAGAGTATACATAATAAAGAACAGGGTGCTTGGGATCCCGTGTCTTGGGACACTAACATCAGTGGTTGGGCAAGGGAGGGGGAGCTGGCAAAGAAGATGGAAAAACAGCAACCAGGGAAGTATAAGAAAATCAGGAGAGTATGGTGTCCAGAGAACAAGCGAAATAAAGTGGGGAGGTCAATGTAGTTAGCTACTACCAGGTGTCTTAGTAAGATATGTGTAGAGGGGTGACTGGGGGGTCTGTTTAGCAATATCACTTGGTCAAGTGGAGGAGGGTGTCTGCACAAAAACAGAGCAACTGAGTCAAACACAGTGAATATCCTATAGTACTTCATAAACTTCATATCTCTTCAAGTTATATGAAGCATCTTTTCACTATTTGTAGCTCATATCTTATTTCTATAACCAAACCACTGAAACATGCACCTGAATATTTCCAACCTTATAAACACATGTTGTAATAGAGATATTGGAAACTGGCTTTAGCGAAATCCATTACTTTTCTCATTCTTCCCTACTTTATCATACTTTATTCCAAATCAAGAGTATTCAATGCAGAAAAAGAGGTAAAATTAAAATCAATTAAAGTCTGCCCTTAGTAGAAAACATTTGTCTGAAAAGAAGCTTGAAATCACTGGCTAAAATAGAGTTTGGTGATTCTCTCTGGGTTTCAATGGTTCAAATGGTACATTGTCCCCATTTTACTAGAGAAAAACAGGGTCAAATTTGTGTAGAATTGCAAGTGAATCACACTGATGGAAAAGGGACTTGTGTGTCCCACCCCAAAATTGTTATTCTTTCTATTTTTACTTAGAGATTGTCTTTAGGTATTGAACCATCTCCACATTCAAAGCCAGGAAAATTTCCACTTGTGGAGCCACTGACTTGAGTTGCTGCTGGTAGCTCACTTTCTGTCCTCTGAACACAAGGAGACATGCACGATAAAATGGGGGGAGGGGGTCCAAAGGTACAAACTTCCAGTTATAAAAGAAGCCCCAGGGAATGTCATGCAAAGCATAGTGATGGTGGTCAGCAACACTGTATTGTATATTTGGAAGTAGCTAAGACAGTAAACCTAAAAAGTTCTCATTACAAGAAAAAATTGTGTTTATGTGTGGTGATGGATGTTAACTAGACTTATTGCGGTGATCATGTAACTGAATCATGTACACTTGAAACTAATATAAAGTTATATATCAATTATATCTCAATTTTAAAAAAAAAGTATTTAGGCAAAGAGAAAAAAAGACACGTAGGCTTCCCAACCTACTTTGCTCTGAGATAGCAAAGTCATGAGTTATTGTTTTTGTGATAATTTAAATCTCCCTGCTGCAGCTACATCCCCAGGGGCCTCATCTAGCACTTTGCAAACAGCAACTAATGCGTCTATTTCTCATTTTTCAGTGGTGAGAGAGGGGAACCAAAATCTCCCTTTACCTTAATTGATATTCGCAGAGTTGCCAAATTTGAGCAGGAACATAAGAAAGAGATGAAAATTCAGTTGGAGATGGAAAAATAAAAGTGATTTCATAGAGCTGTTCTTGTAGGAAATAATTTAAAAATGGGACACTTGGCTAAGACATTAATCAGAACATTTTTCCAAAGTTTTTCTTCATTGCTTGGATAGGGAGCCTTTTTTTTTTTTTTTTTTTTTAATCACATTTCTTTGGAAAGTTTACTCTAAAAGCAGCCTTTACTTTCTATGATATTTTAAAGGCACATCACTGGGTAAGTAAGCGTGGAATAAAATCAGGTGTATCCTGCATTTACTCTAGTGGCATTCTCTAATACTAGAAATTCCACATAACCGGTATTTATAACAGAGACGTTGAAGGAAGACACAATCCCAACAACAAAAATCATAACACCTCCCATTTACAGGGAGCTCGATGACTTACAAAGTATTTTCACACACACTGTTTCATTTGATACTCAAATCCACTTGGTGAGGTGACCACCACTCATACCACAGACGAGAAAACCGAGGCCCAGAGAGGCTGATGGCGTCACACAATCATTGAGAGAGGGTGCTTCGACTCTCAGACTTCCCCTGACTCCATTTTTTTCTGCCATGGTGTAGCTCTGCTGCATCGAGAAGATAAACTATGCAAAAAGATTCTCGATAGACTGATTAAATTTTATCCTGCTTATTCAAAAAATAGCCATCAGGAGCTGGAAGATTCGAGATACAGTTCTGCAGTAGTTAACTGTGTGATCCTGGGAAGGTCACTTCTCTCTGTACTTCAGTGTTCTCAGCTGCAAAAGGCAGGACTTGGATGAAAGAGGTTTATAGCTCCACAGTTCTGAGATTCTGTACTAACCAGGACATACAGCTGACCAGAACAGTCGACTTGACTACTGGGCTAGTACTCCACATTATATTTCTCCATGTGCTTTGGGCCACAGCAATTCCAGCCACACTGCCTAATGCAGGCTAGTTTGGCTTTAAAGTGGAGGCTTGTTCAATTATTCATTTGAATGCTCTTTGGAAAATTATAGACCTCTTTGAGTTTATCCTGTGTTTCCCACTGGACTATCAATGTCTGCAAGACATTACGTTCTCCATAATTCCCTATTCAGTGATCAAGTATCAACTAAGTGTTTAATGTACATCTAGGAGCCAAGACACAATTAGAAAAGCAAGCATGATTCAAATTTGGTTCATGAAGAGTTTATAAAGAATAAGATGGAAAAAGCAACCAAGATGAAACACCTAAAACTCAACAAAGAGCCGAATTGGTGTAACAGATTATAAGAGTTATATAGACATTCAGTTAAAGTGTAAATTAACGAGCGAATGTTTGTTCTATTCATGTTTAGCACTGTGAGGAGCAAAAATGAAAAATAAAAAGGGCTCTCCTTGGCTACCTCTTCTTCAGTCCTCCTAATTATGAGAGTCTGTACATGTGTGACTTGCCAACCATTTCATGGGCATGAGTTTCTAAAACAATATACGGAATTTCTTAAGGGCAAGGGTCATTTTTGTATGTGTGTATTAGGTTGAAAGCAATGAATCTCATTTTTCTACATAACTTATGGAAAAGTCATTTTCCTTAATTTGGAATGAAAACCAAGATGAAGTGAAATATCTTCAAAGAGCTGAGAACATTTTTGAGTGTGGAAAGGAAGGTGCTTTTGGATAGAAAATGCCTGAAGATAGGGAGGGGCAATTGTTGGGTGAGATTCAGGGAAAAGATGCATTAGCTGAATGGGCTGTTTTCTCTTTTTTGTGGTTCTGATCCATCGAGCAAACATTTCTGGAAGACCAGCCATGGTCAGACCCAAGAGTGGGAGGGGTGAGGTGACAGATCATATACTGCAGGCTCAGAATGGTATACCTTCTGCTCCCAGTTTCCTCCAGGAGGACGCATTTGGCTGAGGTCTCCCATGGCTCCCAGGCCCCTCCATGTGTGACCGGCACACTATAGGCACAGCCCATTGAGGTGGAGGGAAGCCTTCATTGTGCAGAGCTAACCTGCCCAAACAGGTTCTAGAATAATGACTATGGCTTTATTTGCACTAGATGGTACCAACTTTTTCTAACAGACCACTCAATAATGCCTATTTTAGGAAATAAATTTTATCTACTTATGCCCCTGCAAGAAACACATTTTCCCGATATGTAATCATCAGCAAATATTTATAGCTCCATTACCAAATATGGCATGCTCATAAGCAAAGACTTTGAAGACCACTTCATTTGGATTTTGAGGTTTCTTTGCACTACAAAAACAGGAAAAATGTCACGAGAGAAGCAATGATAGAATTAAGTGATAGATCTGTAGAAATCAAACTCCTTAAAAAATAGGCATAACAGGGGCGCCTGGGTGGCTCAGTCATTAAGCGTCTGTCTTCGGCTCAGGTCATGATCTGCGGGCCTGGGATCGAGCCCCACATCAGGCTCCCTGCTCAGCGGGAAGCCTGCTTCTCCCTCTCCCACTCCCCCTGCTTGTGTTCCCTCTCTCGCTGTGTCTCTCTCTGTCAAATAAATAAAATCTTAAAAAAAATAGGCATAACAATAATTATATATTAGTCAGAACGATTTTGAGTATGGATCTAGTTTAAAGGTAAAGGGCCTGCAGTCAGGTATGGGGTGGTGTGGGGGGATAGAGCTAAATGAATGAATGAAACGCCCAGGCTTTGGGAAGAGAGGATCCAGGGCTGCTCCAGGGGCCCCAGTCACTGGAATTAGACACTCAGATGCTGCACAATGACTTCATTCTCTCCAGTGTAGACAGGCTTTGTCACATGGAGAAGAACCTGCAGCTCTGGGAGCACAAGCTAACAGAGAAAAAAAAAAAATCTCTCTTTCCCCAGCTTAGGTTCACAAATTCCCTAAGGACAGACTTGGTTTGATCTGACTTGAGCCATAAACTTATCTCCGAATCAATGACTGAGGCTTGGAAGGAATACAATGTGATTGGCTTAGCTTGAGATCTCTCTCTCTCTCTCTCTCTCAGCCCATGGCCTGATGAAGATGGTCTTGGAAGAATAGTGGGTGAGTGAAGATAAAACAGGAAATAGGAAGTAGCCACGAGAGCTATCATTTATGAAGACTCTATTAGGGCCCAGATGCTTACATGTATTATTCTGATGAGTTATTCCAGCAACCATGTCGTAGAGGTATTTTTATACCTACTTCATAGATTGCAGAAGTGTTAACTAGCTTTCCCAGGGTCGTACAACTAGATAAAGGTACAGTGAGATTTGGATCCAGATAGATCTGACTCCAAAGCCCAGGTTTATTTTGCTAGGACATTCTGAAGAAGGAAAGAAGAAAGAAAAGAAAGAGAAGAAAGAAAGAAAGAAAGAAAGAAAGAAAGAAAGAAAGAAAGAAAGAAAGAAAGAAAGAAAGAAAGAAGAAAGAAAGAAAGAAAGAAAGAAAGAAAGAAAAAAGGAAAGAAAGAAAGAAAAAAGGAAAGGAAAGAAAGGAAGGAAGAAAGGAAGGAAGGAAGGAAGGGAAAGAAAGAAAGAGAGAGAAAGAGAGAAAGAGAGAAAGAGAGAAAGAGAGAGAGAGAAACTATGTTGACTTTATCTAGATTCAGCAAGGATGGAAAATATGCAGCATATATATTTTTATTACCAAATTCTGTGCCATGCAGACATTATTAATTGATCACAGAACTGGAATCCTCTGCACTGTTCTTCAATTGAGTCAGACTGGCACATGAGTTAAAACCTGGCTATAATAACTACAGCTCAGACAGTCTGCTTCAGGTCTTAGAGGTTCTGAGCAGACTTGCCTTCTTTAACTACTAACCAAATCCCAGTCATCTTCCTGCAATTTTTTAGCAGTATAGCTGTTGATGACGGAAGCAGAAACAAAGGAAATATTAATGCTTTTTACCAAAATGCGCAAGGCAACGGCAATCCTTTATTTTGGAGAGCATATTACTATGGGCTTTTGATACTGCTTGCTGAGATTTAGAATTTAAATTATGTGCCCAATTAAAAGGCAGTTACGGAATTTTAAGAGACTTGGTATAAAAATTAGGCCAAGGATTTACTGCAAGGGTGAAGTTCTGCTTAGCTTCTCTATCCATTGAGCCGACAGGAATTACTTATTTGAGGAAGTATGACACTAACATATGGCTAAGGCACAAAGGCAATGATAGAGTTAAAGAACAGAGGAGGGATGAGAATGATGTCCTGCAATGCACTCTTTCAAGCTTTGATGGGAGACAAAAAGTGAAAAATGTGAAGAGCTGGCAATTATATTTGAATGCAAAGCCTGAAAAAGAACACCCAGAGGCCACTAAACCAATCCAGAATATTAAGATTTTAAAATAGCACTGGAAACAAGATTAGCATTATTTTCCTTATATTGATTCAAGCCTAATGGATATGTTTATTTAACAATAAATATAAATTCTGGCCCCATGTGACCAGGGTTTTAAAATAAATCAGGACAAACTGAGGAAATGAACAAAAATAAGTGTAATAAAATCTGCCTCTTTTTTGCGGGGGGGGGGGAGGTCCACTTTACTTGATTTTTATGGAAACCGGTTTTGCTGCCAGAATCATGTTTCTGTTTGATACAGGTCAATTTTTAATATTCTCACAGAGTTGTAATGTGGAGTGCCGTAGATAGATGGGAAATAAACATGGTAATGATATTTCTACCAGTCAAGGGAATTCATATTTTTCTGAGAAGTTTTTGCAATACTACTGTAACAACACTAGGTTAATAAATATCTAGTCAACTTCTTTATGGTTTTTTAAAAGATTTTATTTATTTGAAAGAGAGGGAGAGAGCATGAGTCAGGGGGGCAAGGGTAGAGGGAGAAGGAGAAGCAGACTCCCTGCTGAGTGGGGAGCCCAACTCAAGACTCGATCCCAGGACCCCAACATCATGACCTGAGCTGAAGGCAGATGCTTAACTGACTGAGCCACCCAGGTGCCCCTTCTTTATGATTTTTATCATGAATTACTTCCTCTGAATAATACAATGTATGCTTTCTAGAAGCATTTAAATGTCATTTGACAAGCAAAATCTTGAATAAAAAATCCAGACTCACCAGGACATACTTTTGGTGCTCCATCCTGTTTCTCCTTTTCCTTTCGATATTGCCCACACCTGCCTCTGTTTCTCTCTCCTGGCTATTGGCTGCCAACTCTGCCTCTCCACCTTTATCACTAAATCCTCATTCCCAGCTCTCCAGCTGAAATGCAGCCACACCACGGGCAACATAATTTTGGAAGAGAGTGGCATAATCCCAAGACTCTCAGGATCCAGATATCGAAAGAGAAAGGAAGAGAAGATGTGATTATGAAAGAGATGGCAGCATCAGAAGGACTCAGGTTGGTCTTGAAAATGAAGGAAAGAGCCAGAAGCCAAGGAAAGTTGTCAGCATCTAGGCGGTAGAAGAGGCGAAGCTTCTCCCCTAGAGTCTCCAGAAAGGAATTATATCCTTGATCTCAGCTCAATGAGATCCACGTTGGATTTCCGATCTACAGAACCAAACGAAAATCAATTTGTGTTGTCTTAAGCCACAAAGTTTGTGTGGTTCTTTGTTATAGCAGCAGTAGGAAACAAACACATCTCTTCTCTGAGATGCAGCCCTTTGTGGGCCACAAGTAATGTGTCTGGTCATCATAAATTAAAAATACAATCCAACCTCATCACAACCTGTTCACTACAGAGCAAAAATGTAAACCCCAAAGTCAGGGATGCAGAGAATCTTTATTATATTAAGTTAATTTTCTTTAGTTAATGATGATTTCTTATTCCTTTTGCTAAAGGCCTCTAAGGAACTTGCTATATTATTGTCCATCCAAATTTATTCCACATCCTTCATTTCACTGTTCCTCTGGTCCAGTCCCTCTGATCAGTCTTGTCATGGCCCTGTCTGCCTTCCTGCATTGTTATTCATGGATCCCTGTGTCTGGGGCACTTCCCTGCTTGTGCCAACCAATTTGCCAATCCAGAATATTGAGATTTTAAAACACCACTGGAACCAAGATTCACATTATTTTCCCCACTCCTCATTATATGCTTCCTTTACAGCCAGCACCCTCATGACCTTCAGCATTTCCCAAGACTGATCTCCTGCAGGAAGTGGTGTAACCCAGCATACTGAGCACAGAGATACTGACATCCACAGGTAACAGATGGAACGAGAAGAGGAGAGGCGGTCTGCTATGTGTGGCAGCATCCCCCTTTTAGAAGGCATGCCAGAACCCAGAACCCCCTTTCACTCTTGTCATACTGCCGTTTGAGTTCCCAAAGTCATGGGAGTTTATAAATGGCTGCATCTGAGTCCTCTCTCTGGGGCTGCAAACTCCCTGGGGAAAGGAAGGAGACTTTATCTTTCTTGGACTCATTTTCGGGTTGTGCCAGTGACAGGGCTTTCCCACAATCTTAATAAGTTCCATCCTATACACTGGGTGTTATCGTTGTATCTCAACGGCAACATGTTTTCTGTTTCAAAGGAACGGAGGCAGGCTGCCCGGCTTTGAATCCCAGTTGCGCTACTTGCTAACTGGGTCAGTTTAAGGCAGCTACTGAACCCCTCCCAGGCTGGCGTTCCTTCATTGACAACAACAGGACCTAACTCAGGGGTTTTCTGAGGATTAAATGAACTCCTATAAAGAAAGCCCTCATAAGCGTTTATCTTAAAGATCTTTCCTCCAGAGCATTCAGCACTCCATCTCGGTGAGGAGCAGGGGAGGGGAGGACGTGGGCTTTGGTGTCTGGCTGCCTGGGTTTAGTGGGAAGTTCCCCACTCACTCGCTGTGTGGCCTTGGGCAAGTTACTTAATCATTCTGGACTCGGTGTCTATAAAATGATAGGAGCCCTTTCAAAAGCAATTCTGAGGATTAAATAATGTAAGTCATGTAAAGGGCCAACGGTAGTGTCTGGCACACTAGTAAATAATAAGTGTGAATTTTAATCAGACGCAAACAAAGCCCCTTCATGGGGGATGTGGCAGGACACGTGGGTTGTCCTCTCTCCGCCCACCGAGGGGAGGCCACGGGCAGCTGCTCACGTGCTTGTGCAGAGGTGGTGAGCGGTCAGCCTTGGCGTTCTGGCCTGGCACACCCACTTCCAGCTTCCAGTGTGAGGAGAACGTGAGCCCCCCAAGGCCTCCAGGGAGCTGTGGATGGCATCGGTGCTAAGTATCATTAAGCAAGTCCCAACCTTCCAGCTTCCAAGTTTAGCAGGTGCCCCCACCCTTAAGCCCTTGGCTTCACACCCCGGGATGCAAAGCTTGGACAGTGAGCCCTTCCATCTGCCTCAGCACAGGAGCTGCGCCTCAGCCATTGACTTCCAGCCTCCTCTCCACAGGCGGCTCCTTGAGGCACTGTCAGGACGGGGTACTGTCACCCACCAACTCCCTGACGACCTTCTCTGCAGCAGGGGTGCCACTGCTAACTTGGCCCCAACTCCCGGGCAGCTGTCTCCTGGGAACTTCCTCCCTGTGGCTCTCTACGCCATCTTGCTACCACAAGCCACAGAGGAAGCCAGAGAAACATCGTTGTACTTTAAAGGATGTGCTCACATGCGAGTTCATGTCTGTGTGCTGGGACAGGGCTGACAACCAATTTATATGCTAAATACAAGGCGAAGACACACGGCAACACTGAAAGGGAATGAGCTCACTGGAAGTGGTCTGCCTGGAGTTCATGGCGGCACCCACTGGGCAGAGGGTCCTCAGTTACCCCGGCTGATGGAGCAAATGCTACAGAATGGTGATAAAGATGCTCTGGACCACACGCTAAAATCTTTAGAATGTGAAGGGAGGAACTCCCTCTTTCTGAACATACTACTTGAATACATTGTCATCTTTTGCATATAAAATGCATTAAACTCTACAGTTCGGTACAGGAACAAAATGGCCTTGCATAACCACCTCCACCTGCAACCTTTCGCCATTCCCTCCACGGACTGATTTTAGTCTAGGTTGTTGGTCTAACACACTCCAAAGCCTAGGGGTGGTAGGCTGAATAATGGCCCCTCAGAGATGCCCACATCCTGATGCCAGGACCTTGTGAATATGTTATCTTGCTTGGCAAAATGGACTTTGCAGATGGGATTAAGTCAGAGGTCTTGAGATGGGGAGAATATCTTGAATTGTCTGGGTGGGCCCTACGTATAATCAAAAGAGTCCTTACGAGAAGGAGACAGGAAGATGAGAGTCAGAGAGGGAGATGTGACCATGAAGTAGAGGTCAGAGTGTTCAGGACCGTGAGCCAAGAAATGTAGTCTCTAGCAGCTGGAAAAGGCAAAGAAAGGATTTTCTCTTAGAGTCTCCAGAAGGAAAGCAGCCATGCCAACCCATTTCAGAGTTCTGATCTCCAGACGTGAAGACAATAGAGCTATATTGCTACGAGTCACCGAATTTGTGGCGATTTGTTACATCAGCCTTAGGAAGCTAATACATTCAGAGTAGGTATGCAGGGCATTCTGTACTGTCCGTACAAAGCAAGCTGTAAATGGGCAATAGATATCAAAATAGCATACAATATTGACTAGCTCCTAATCATTTGCATTATCCACAAAATAAATAAAAATCATGGTAGCCAGGTAGAGATTTCAACTCTCCAGTATTAGTTTTGAGTGTATTTTTAAAAAGTAATTTCTGCTCTTAGGCTCCAATGGGTTAAAGCCTATCATTTTTCTGCTCATTATGAGTTTCTTTGACATTACATTTCTTTATTTATACCATTCTCCTTCGATTCACAAGGTCAAAGCTTGTGGTCTAAATTGTCTCAGAGACTTGCTCAGTCAGGAGAAAGCTCTGCTGTGGTTTTTAGCTCCCAGAAACCCCACGGGGCCATTTAGTTAGGCAGCTATGAAATCTGCCTTATTCTGAGGGTGGAGTCCTGTTTTGAGGGTGGGAAAAAAGTTCTTACTCCCAGGGCTATTGAGTGAGCCCAGACAGCCCAGCCTCCTCCTGTGCCGGGGGCCTTCTTCCTACCACAACTGTCAGAGTCGCAGAGGGAAGCTTCTAGAGCCCGTAGGGGGGCTGCAGTCGAGGTCCAGGGGCTGTTGGGGGGGCCCCTTCCAGTTGACAGTGTCATTTCAGATGTGTGCCCTCTGAATGAAAGAGACTTTCTGAACTGAAGGTCCTGGGCTCTCCTCACAATAAGCCTGTCACTTGTAATTCTAAAAGGCTGGTCATCTTCTGATTTTCTTCCAGGCAAAATGACATGAAGGCACTTTTTCTTCAAGCTTGGCACTGAACCCCATTTAAATCTTTACTTGAGCACAGAACATTCTCCCTAACTTGAACACCCGTCCTCCAGCCCATTTTTTAAGCACCAAATCTTTGAGAAAATATTTCTGATGGCCCCAGCTCAGAGAGGTCTCCCCCACTCCTGAATGTCCCTAACATTCGTCTTTCTAGAAAAGTTTTCTATTAAAATTCCAACTTAAAACAGGGTCACCATCTAAGTCTATAGGTGAGTCCGGTAGTTTGAACTCAGAACACTTTTCCCCACAGATAGAACTATAGCAACAACAACCAACCAGGGCCACCACAGAGAGAGGTGTGGGCTGTGCACTGCGTGCCTTCAGGGCCCTGCTCTGTGCAAGGCCTGTTGCCAACATTTATGAAGCGCGTACCATGTGCAAGACACTGCTATGCATATCACGAGGATCAGTTCATTCCTTTACTTCCCACAAATTCTTATTATTTGCATTTTACAGACAGGGACACTGGAGTTTTGAGATATAAACTATGCAAAGTTATAGCCAGTACACTGGGATCCAACTCAAACCCAGACCTGTTTAAATTAATTTATTAGATATTTGCAACAAAACCAGCAAAACACTGGGAAGTAATGCTGTTGCAAATAAAGCATAAATAATAAAATTGGAATAAGAAGCCGTATGGGTTGGGTTACACATTTTGTTTGAGTTTGAGGTAAAACAGTTCCTATAGATGAGATGCCCCTCACCCCCACTAATAGAAAGGATTTGTCTCCAAATACTGAAAGATTGATACTAGGGTCCTAATCTGTATGTCTGCTCCAGAACAATTAAAAATGAGAATGGGAAAAATAAAGTACAGTACACTCTATAGAGTTTCTCAAACAAGCCATCAAGAAATCCTAAATATTTCCAAAACCCTGCTTAAAGAAGCGTATCATTATTTAAACTCAATCCTACCACCCCATGAATTATTTGACCAGTTGAATAATTGTAGTAAATATAGCAAGAATGATAAAGGTGGGAACTAAGCATAAAACCATATCATCATAAGCATAATTTCATATGGTAGGGAGCTTAATCTGTATAGTAAAAAAGTACATAAATTATAGGGGCTAACTGGTTGATTAGACACGGTGCTTGTGTCCATGATTTGAAAAATATCGGGTATTAACACCTTCTTATGTAATGAGCACCGTGCTGGGATCAATATCCCTTGCCCTAGCATACAACAGATGCCAAAGAAAAAGCTTACTAAACATATGGATATTTCTTAACATGAAAAATTTAACAAAAATTAGAAAGATTTGGATAGGCAAATATTGTCCAAAATAACACCCATTCATGAAAATAGGTAGAAACGGGGATTTTGATAATGGGGGAGGCTAAGCACGTGTGAGGGCAGGGGGTATACGGGAAATCTCTGGACCTTTTCAATTTTGCTGTGAACCTAAAACCACCCTAAAAAATAAAGTCGCTTGTGTTGAGCACCAGGTGTTGTATGTAAGTGATGATTCACTAAATTCTACACCTAAAACTATTACACTGTATGTTAACTTACTAGCATTTAAATAAAAACTTGGAAAAAAAAAAGTCTTATTAAAAAGGTAAAGTGGAAATGTTTCCAACTATTTTGCTTAATACAATCTTTATCTCTCCAAGGGAGAAGTGAAAATGTCCTCTAATACCATCATAAGGCACTGAAGATGCTTTAGCATATATTTGCTGTAATGACAGACTACGGGCAAAATGTTCCATGGTATTTAACTGTGGTATTATTAATTTCCTTCACTGGATCCTTGATTTGCTTAAGGCTTAACTTGTTCTTTAAAATGTCACTAATAGTGATACCTGATCGTGCAGACTGCAAAAGCTCCGTATCCCATCCCCGCATGCGGGCTGCATCGGTTCCCGTGTGCTTGTCCTGTGTCTTAGCAGCATTACTGATGGACAGCACTCCCGGGCCCATCTGATAAATACAGAGGGTGTCTTATTGTGTTGTTCTGACACCTCTCTGAGAATGTTATTTTCTCGTGAGAAATCATCCCCCACCTAATTTTCGTGATTACAAAGTGAAAGTCATTCAGTTTATACTGATGGCTCAGCAGGAACCAAGGGGCACTATTCCACCCCAAAGATAATGTACGCATGCTTATTAAGACTATTAACATTATAATTGTAAATCTCTGTTTCTTTTCTGGGGTGGCTAGACTCTCTCCAGGAACCATCCGTTCTTTTATGTGAGGCACTCAAGAGGATAATTGGCTATCCTGTCAAGACGGCCGATTAATGACATTATGGGGTTCTTGCCTAGACATGGTTTTGCGTCCTTTGCTTGCACTCATAGTAAACAGAAAATAAAAACATTATAAAAAGGATGAATTTCTCTATGTTACTTTTTCTGGCGATCATGGGCTTAATATTATAGATAATGTTTTACATAATAAAAATAGTAGAAACCTGATATACGCCATTTTCTCCTTATGCAATGAAAGGTAATAACTCTAATATGGGTAATTTTGAATTGCATTTATTTGAAAAGAGCAGTAAACACGTTTTATACTATTTCATTCAACACTGCAAACAAGGTAGTATGTAAAAAAGATCGAAGCAGAAATTCTTGCTTCTATATTTTCTCTCAAAAGCTAAATGACTGATATATCGTTAAGTATGATCTCATAGTTGATACTGAAAAGTAGGAAGTGACAGCCTTGGTTTCTTAACCTTCACAGAAAGTTTCACATAAATAAAGGAGGAAGAAAAAGAGAAAAGACACGTTCAGAATCAGCTGACATACAGAATCATGTAAAGCTACAGAAACCTAATATCCCAAAGGTATCCGTTTCAGATTAGGATTTAGAAACGAGGTGCCATGTCGCCACGGTGAATTCTATAAGATCATGCACAGGAGGAGCCAGGCTGGTGAATAATTGATATGTGCCTAAGTTTAGAAAAGCTAATTTCCAGGCTGTTCCGCTGTGACAGACACTACGAAGTCTCCAGTGAGCCAGTGATGGGCCTGACAACGTACCCACCAATGTTCCATGTTCCCTACTCCTAATCACAGAGAAGCATGTTATAGACGTGGAGAAGCAGAATGGCTTTATGATAACTTATGTGGCTTATATGAGACTGGTAATTAGGCAATAAAAAGGCAGTAAGAAAGTGGTGCTCTGGGTTCAGAGCAGTTCCATGTATCTCATGGATACTCTCAGCCACTTCGTAAGCCACGTTACCCAGGCAGAAAGGGTGTGCCGAAGACGTTAGCGGCTGAGCACGGAACACCCTTTCTGCCTCACCCTTCCCTATAAAATAAGCCCCTTACCTTAATTTGCTTTGGAGATGTTTTCATCTCAGCTTTTAGTTTTAGATAAACAAGCAATACTTTTGAGGCATCAAAAACATAAAGCCTGCACCTCCTCCCACCCCCAGTTGAGTTCTGTTTTATTCCGTGAGCAAAGGTATGGAGAGTGTCTTTAAAAGTGTAGTGCCTTCCTTTGATATTTTGAGCAGATCAGGAGGCCTGACAAGAAATCCAGGTCACAGGGAGATTCATCTTCACCTGCTTCTACCTGTTGAACTGCATTGGTTTCTCGCACTATCATCCCGGGACTAGAAATACGTTGAGTAACCAAAGACAAGCAAATGGAGAATTAACAGCACTCACCCCACCCGAAGTCCTGCCATGATCGCAAGACATTACAAAGCTATATAGCTTTTATGTGAAGTATCTATTAATATTTATGCACGAAAGAAAGATCTGGAAACCCGCACTGTTGTGCTTCTTTGCATTTAACCTCCTTTCAGCTCCGAGCTCTGTCGTAAGGAAATGAATTGCCATATCTGATAGTGATGTTTTCCAAATGCTCTGGGTACTGCAATGAGGGTTGGCATCAAAGAGGAGGCCCTGATAGCCTTTCATTTGTGCATGCCAGCCGGAGCTGAGAGCAGGGTCAGAGGCTTGAGAGCCTGGCGCTTAGTGGGGGCTTAACTCTTTGCTCGTTTCACACACATTCCATGGTTTTTCACTGGTGCCGCTGAACTGCTGTGTCCACTGAGCCCCCACACAAAGAATTCAGTAGCTAAAATGGCCACTCTGCAACATTCCTAAGCATTTCAAATGGCTCTCCATGTTGACTTGTTTCAATTAATATGTAGGCAGATGGATATCTACAAAAGATTTGGCCCTGCAATCTTGCTCAAGCAGGGCTGGTACACCAAAGCACAGGCACGCATTATGCACTGGTATAGGCATGTATTTTGTTTTTGTTGTTTTTTTTTTAAGATTTTATTTATTTATTTGACAGACAGAGAGAGAGAGCACAAGCAGGGGGAGCAGCAGAGGGAGAGGGAGAAGCAGGCTCCCCACTGAGCAGGGAGCCTGACTGGACTCGATCCCAGGACCCCGGGATCATGACCTGAGCTGAAGACAGTCGCTTAACCAACTGAGCCACCCAGGCACTGAAGGCATGTATTTTGAACAGCAGAAATACTACATTAAACTGAACAACATTTAAAATAGAACAGGAATTATTCAAGTGGGAGCAATGACATGCCATTTATCTACGTTCTGCTTATCACTATTCCTGATTTCCCTCCTCAGTCATCTTGCAAGAATAAAAACAAAAGAAAAAAAACAAAAAAAATAAAACAAAAAAATCAAGGTTCACACATGGCACAACCAGTCAGGAATGTACAATTTGGCCTTGAGGAAAGAAAAAAGTATTTGGAAGTGGCAGAATCCAAAGCAGCTGGGGCTGCTGTGTTGGAAGTGGCTCAGCCTGGGTGTGTGTATGGTGGGGGGGCTCCTGAGCAGCAACTTTCAACATTTACTTGGCTGCAGCCCATGATGAGACATGCTTTCCACATGGAGCCCCAGGACACACAGGATGCGCGTAAGTGTGTGATCTTGTACATGCGCACACACGCTCATACCCATAGACCTATATTCGATTACCGCATTGTTCATGGTTCAGAAAGGTTTTATACAGGAAAGCTTTTATATATATATATATATGTAAATTAAAATACTTTTTCTGCAGGTATTTACTTAGGAAATTTATATCGATAACAAATTTCTAAATTAAAAGATATGAATAGAAATATAAGTTAACCTACTTGGAAGAAACTTGTGGCACTAATTACTAAGATTCCCTGTTCTATTTATAGGCAATAAGATAATTATTTATATGATTACACATCTGGGTAAAACCAAGGCCTGGGCTCAGACACCGCAGGTGGGTGGAAGAGGCTCAGTCCTTCCTCTACCTGCCCACATCTGGAGTTTCATGTCCCTAGTTGGGCTCCAGTGGAGTTTTTCTACCATATATCTCATGGCACCCACAAGTTTACTTGGAAGCTGAGAGGTCTTTTGGGCATAAAGGGAGCTGAACCCTAGCCACTTCCTTTCCAGATTCACAGTTATTAGCATTTGTCTGCTGACAGTACCTTGACAGAGACTAGATGCCTCTGGAAGGTAGGAAGAGACGGAACCCGCAGAATTGCGTCTCCACCAAGCACTGGCCGTGGGCGGGATATTGGTCTATGTCCATGAAGTGACTTATTCTGGAATCTGATCCAAGGCAGATGGTAGCAGTTGGCTCCACCAGAGTGATGCTCTTAGGTTGTGTGAGTGAAACAAGAGAGCTGTGCCACTGGGGCTTTCAGGACAGAGTGCAGCTCTGAGGGAAGGGGCATCTATTCTTGCCCCCCGAGGAACCACTGCAGCTTGGGTGAACCAGCCGGGCTTGGGCTGTGGCAACACCAGGGGCTCCGCTGCCCCACTGTTTTGTGTCTTTGAACTTCAGCTAATGGAAAGACCATACCTCTACCTTCGGCCAAGGCAGTGAACGGAGCAGCAGGACCCGCAGGGTTGAGTAACTCTGACGGAAACTCACCTTCAGGGGAATGCCCGGCTATTCGGTTCCCTTAGGTCATGGCAGCAAGAGCAAGAATTTGTCCCTCACGAGGTTCAAGCAGGCTGGCTTTGGAGACTTCATTGTCTCCAGCTTCTGAAACAAGTCTGACACAGAAGGAACAACATCTCTTTCCTTTTGACAGAAGAGGATGGGGCTCTCTGCCACAGGTGCAGGTGCGACATTATGGATTTGCTAGAACCCTTGCTATACTGATGGAGGGAGTCGGGGTGGTGGCAGCAACATCTGGGCCAGCTGTGCATTTTGCTCCACAGCAGGCAGCACAGACATCAAAACTGACCTCAGGACAACCGTGAGCACCTTTGTGATTTATTCAGATCGTCAAAGACGGGGGCTGGTGGTGGTGCTATGACTGCACATCCTGTCCGGTGCTGTACTTTGAGGAGAGGGGATGACATTGCTTGTCCAAGTGAGCCTGGACACATGTTTCTTTCTTCCCTTTCTTTCCCCCCCACTGGTTCATTTATCGATAAATATTTATGCATGATTATGAACAAAATGCTGTGTGCGCTAGTATAGCTTAGAAACTGATGATTAGGAAATGGTTAAAGAGAAAAACATAAAAATCTTTAATAATGCATCCAGAAAGATGTTTAAGGGTGGAACATGGGAGTTGTGATAGAGCTGGGTTCACCCTCAAGACAGGTCTCTTCTGCCAAAAACTGGATCAGGGCATGAACTGAAGACCCTTCTTATGTGTCACAGCCCAAGAAACAAGATGACAGGGAAAGAGAGAGAGAGAGAGAGGGAGGGATGGAGAAGGGGAGGGAGGGTGGAGTGAGCACTCCTGGCATAAGAAATAGCTACAGCAGGTATTTCCCAGAATGTCTGAAACCATGTGGATAAATTTACATGATAGAAGAACTTCAAAGTACGTTAATGACGACTAGTTCCTTTAAAGTCTAAATTTGAAGCATCACGAGATGGGGGTGTCTCTGGCACACAGAGGATCCAAGGAAGCTTCAACTCTGTCACTAAACAAGTGACATGCACAGAAAAGGATCGACAAATCTGAACCATACACAAAAAGAGGTTCTGAGCAGACTGGGATGCTAATAACTTCTGAACAGTGCCCAGCACAGCAAGGAACTGGGGGTATTAAGGGAAAAGCACTGTAAGGAGGACTATGGTGTATGATTTGCCTGTTTTTGGTTTTGTTGTTGTTGGGTTTTGGTTTTTGTCATCAATAAGACATTTATTGTTTAAAAAAAAATCCAGATGCTGGCATTGTCCAGAAAAATTTAACAGATTTATTTATAATTATTATAAAGTTGAATTGCTGAAATGTGTTCACAGAAACATTTTGACTTGCATTAATGCTTTATGTCCCAGTATTTATATTAAAAATTCACACACAGAAATGACAATGGAAAAACTGCCAATACCTGATTTCTGTCCCCTATTTTCCTACTTGTAATCATATACTTAGGTACCTTTTGACCCCATGGGGAAAAAAAAATATAATGTTCAGAACTACCAGTAATAGGAAGACGAGAATTTTTTTTTTAAAAGAATGAAATGCTTTCCATCTTAGTGGATTCTTAAGCGTGATCTCCACATTTTTGTGAGGAAAACCATGATTCAAGCTTCCCAGGATAAATCTTTACTTTTCTTTAGGAAATCTGAGCTGAAGTATTCCTACAGGTAGTTTTATAGATTCCCAAATTCTTGCCAAGGTGCAGGAGCTCAGAAAGGTCAAATCTGATCAAAAACAACCTTCCTTATTCTTGTCTGTGGGTGCTACACATTAGATTGGGTGCCATGTAAAATATGCCAAGGAATAAGAGAAATGCACTTTGCCTCTATGTCCTCCGTTTAATAGGAAAGGTGAACACTTTATATAAATAATGATCATAGGATGTTAACACTGGTAAGTCCCATAAAAGAAACATGGATAAAGCACTGTGAGCATTTGTTAGAAGGATAAATGATTTCTAGCTGGAAGTGGAAGCAGGGAGAATTTGGAGGCCAAAGTTTTACAGCCAAGAAAGGCTAAAAGCCTGGGCTTTGGAGTAACACAGCGTGGATCTGAGTCTTGGCTCTTCCATCCCAGGCAACTCACTAAACTTCTCTAAACCTTAGTTTCTGCAGTCGATAAATGCAGATAGGAACAGCGAATGCATCGCTCAAAAGGTACACGCGCTGGTTCCCTGATAGAACAGAGTTTTGCACCTGGTAAATGTGTTCGATTAATATTAGCTGCCATTACTGTTACAAAAGAGGCCCTGTTGAGCCTGGCCTCTAAGGCCAAAGATGATTTTGATTTGTGGGGATGGGGTAGGGCTGCGACAGGGAAAGCCATGAAAAAAGCCAAGGTATGAGAGGGTGAGCATGTGATGCTGCTCTTCCCATTTCTCCCCTTCACGCCCCCCCACCCCCCACTCCTTTAAAGCAAACGTGATGCTATGGTTGGAATGAGAAGTACTGCGTGTCCTTACATGACCTCATGGCCGCTTGATCCTCCTGCATGTGAGTGAGGGTGAGGGGGTGGGGGAAAGAGAAAAGGCTTCATATATTCCATCCTTTGTGCACACCGGTATGCAAGTCTTCAGTGACATTCCTATTGTGGCTAGGCAGGTGAGCCAACCAATTCCCATAATGTAAAAGAGAAGACTCATTATAGGCATACTGCTCTGTCTTTGGCTCAAACAAGTGTTCATTTGCATAGCATCCCCTTTAAGCTCACACATTATGACTCTATTATGCTGGAATCTGGACCAGCAGGGCTCACTCTCTCTCCCTCCAAAACGCTACAGGCTTAGAACAAGTGAGTTTAAAAAGCTAGCACTTCTCACATTCTGGAATCATGTTCTAAGTGCCTTTCAGGAAGGTTGTAGTTTGAAACCACTGGGAGGTTCAACAAGGTGACAGCTTCCAACTTGAGGAGATCCTGACCCTGTGAGGCAAGACAACACAGCGTGAATTCAGCCAACACAGATGTGTTACCTGCTGCTGAAGGACATAACAACGTTGAGTTGGGATGATGGAATAAACAGTCACTTTTTTTTTTTCCACTTTGTCCCAACAACATAGGTCTGGATAATTCTCAAAGCAAGTAGGAGTACTTCACAGGAGACCTTGAAGGTCCTTGTTTAATTCGATTCAATTCATATCTACTGGTGTCCATGCATAGAGTTCTACTAGGGATACAAGAGTGCCTATGACAGTCTCTGACCTTTTATGGTTTACAATCTATTTGCAGAGACAAGACAACTAAGCACAGTAGTAAAGATCTCAGACACTGGACCCAGATAGCTACTGTGTGACATGGTACAAATCACTTAATCTTTCTGTGTCTCAGTTTCTTTATCTATAAAAAGATACAGTTGTTTTTTTACCATAAAGTCATTGTGAGGATTAACTGAGTTAGTATGTGCAAAGTACTTAGAGTTATCAGTTATTAATTATTTCAGTTATAAACAGGATTAGGTTTTAGGCCCTCAGCATGCCATACACAGACATTCTGCAGCCTCATGTCCTGTTCCTCTCCAACACACGGCCAGGTGCTAGCCATATCAGACCACTGCAATTGCTTTTCTCTCTCCTTACCTTAAAGCAAAATGGCTTTGGAGGCAGGTCGACCTGGGTTCAAATCCCACTTCCACCACTGGATAACATTTTTAACATAACTAGTACTTATTATACAAAATATAACTAGTTGTGTATTTGTCTGTTTCCCCAAGTTGACTGTGAGCCCCTCTAAGGCAGAGGTCTGTGATTAATTCATTTTTGTGCCCCCAATTGCTTGGCACAAGAAAATTGCTCAGTAAATGTCTATTGAATGAAAGACTGAAGAAAGTCTATTGCTAGTGGAAGGAACATCATAGAGTTATGAAAGCATAGGTGAATGAGGGTGACAGCCTGTTTGACATGCATAGGGATGTCTGAGGACTAACATGAGAAAGCCAGGTTAGAGGCACGTCACTTAGAATGGTGGATGCCAGGTCTGGGGTCAGGATTCAAAACCGAGGACAGTAGAGGGCCAAGGGGCAATAAGTAATGAAGACCTAAACCAAACTAGAGGGCTAATCGGGGTAGTGGAAAGGAAGGGCCAGGTCTAGGAAGTATGCAGGATTTAATCTTAGACCTTATATATAGGACTCGGTAATTTGATGAATATGGGAGACAAGCTGGAGTCTTTAACTGCGAAGGGTATAATGGCGCCAGGAAAGAGTTTATGGAAAAAGATGAAGCATTTTCTTCATAATAAATCTGATTTGGTAGAAATTCCGTTTTGTTTTTTTTTTTAAGATTTTTATTTCTTTATTTGAGAGAGAGAGGGAGAGAGAGAGAACATGAGTGGGGGTGGGGGGTGGGGGGAAGCAGCAGAGGGAGCAGGGAGCCCGACGTGGGGCTCCATCCCAGGACCCTGGGATCATGACCCAAGCCCAAGGCAGATGCTTAACCGACTGAGTCACCCAGGTGCAATTCCGTTTTTAAAAACTTTTTTTCCATTTACAGAAATGATATATTTTTATTGTAGAAAAGTTACAACCGGGAGATGAGTTACAAAGAAAACTGAACTGAAATTATTTGTAATCCAGCCATCCAGAGATAACAGTTTCTAACATATTGCTGATTTTCATTTAATCCTTTTTCAATGCATACATACAGATTTGCCATGGTGCATATTGGTATATGCAACAGTCTATCAATTGTACACATTTACACAATTACACATTATATAATTGTGCACAATACACACTGAACATTTCAATCAATATTCTTTGGAGTCCTGATTTTTAATGTCAGCATTAATGTCATTGATGAACCACAATTTATGTAAATAATTCCGTTATTTTTCATTTGGGTTATATGCAGTTTTTCACAACTACTAACAATGCTGCAGTCAACATCCTTATATATCTTTATTGGTATTTCTAATTATGTCCTTAGGGCAGATTCTGAGTCAATGTGTATGATCACATTTAAAGCTCTTAGGATGTACTGCTAAATAACTTTCCAGAAAAGCTACATCTACTCTACTCCTCTCAGCAGTGTGTGAGTGCCAATACTGAGGATTATCTTGTAAAAAATATTACCAATAAGTAGAAAGTCTTCATCTCATTTTAGTATGCATTTCTTTAATTACTAAAGAGAACAACTTTTTTCATACTAATTAGCCACATATTTCTTCTTTTGTAGAGAAAAATCATTTCCCTTGTCGATTACGGTACTGGATAGTAAAGTTTTTTTTATGATTGATTAGAGACATTTATTTTCATATTAACCCTTTGTCATCACATTTGTTACAAATATTTTCCTAATGTGTTGCTTACATTTTATCATATTTTTGATATGTAGAAATTGTAGTTAAATTTATCAGCTTTTCTTTTGCAATTATTTTGCATTGCTTTTATATCTTGGTAGAATTTCCCCAAACTAAGATTTACTTTTCATCGCTATTTTCTTTTTTTGTTTTATGGTTTGTTCTGCACTCAACTCTTTTTGTCAATCTTGAATGTATTTTAGCGCAAGATGCGACTGCAAGATGTGATTGCAGGGCAATAGGAAGGATCGGTGTGTGAGTAGCAAAACAGGCAAGGCATTTAGCTGTGCTCATTTTTCAAACATGAGGGTGGATAAACTGGGAAGTCTATGATTTAGACCTAGCACAGAATCTTATTTGCTTTCTCAGTTTCAGGATAGTGTCCTCTTGGAAAATGAGACGTGCTATAGCATGTGACAGAAAACTGAGAGCTTGCTTTCCTAATAAAGTAAATCTCTAAAGAGTGAAAATATGAAAATGCTTATGCCTTTTTCTCTAATTGCTGATATCAGGCTGCTCTGAACAACAGACAGGCACATAGCTCCCGAGCCAGGAAAGGTCACTTGAAGATGCTGCACTTCAGGGTGTGGTGCTGCATCGTGAGACTAGATATCCTATTGCACGTGGGATTCTCTTCCCACCTCACTTTACTGTGACAGCAAGAGGAGAAGAATCTGACTCCAACGGCATTTCAGCACACAGAAGACTGCTTTGAAATAAAACCATCATCGGCACAAAGGCAACAAAGCAAAAAATTTGCTCAGTGACTGAGGCAAACTTACCATTTTAACTGAACCGGGAAATGATCATGCTGGGGCATCAGTTCAACAAGGTTCTTAAATATTTGCTACATGACCAGGAAGTTTCTATCTCAATAATACATTAATTGCCCAGAGCATAATGAATTCAGCCCAGATTAATGCAGTGCATAGACTTTTCTCATACATATTTCATTTCACCGTCTTAAACTTACTGGTAAGTTGTTTTCAGAGAGACAGGACAATGAGCGTGTGGGAAGTGAGGTACTAAGATACCAAGCGATTTATTAAGATCTATGTCTGTTGGTTCCCAGCTTTAAGATGTTCAAAAAATACTACTAATAGTCTGGGAGAGCTTAAAGAGCTCCAGGGAAGACTATCATGACCTTGGATAAGTCATTTGACTTTCTTGAATTTTTAAGAATTATGCTTTTTTTGTGTTAAAATATCCATAACAAAATTTACTATTTTAACCATTTTTAAGCATGTAGTTCAATGACATTAAGTATATTCACATTGTTGTGCAACCATCACCACCATCTATCTACAGAACTCTTTTCTCTCCCCAAACTGAAAACTCTGTACCCATTAAATGCTAACTCCCCATTCCCTCCTCCTCCCCATCCCCTGGAAACCACCATTCTATCTCAATGAGTTTGACTACTCTAGGCACCGCATAGGAGTGGAATCACATAGTGTTTGTCCTTTTGTGACTGGCTTATTTCATTTAGAATAATGTCTTCAAGTTTCATCCATGTTGTAGCATATGACAAGAATTCCTTCCTTTTTAAGTCTGAATAATAGTCAATTGTATGTATATATCACATTTTGTTTAGCTATTCATCTGTCAATGGACAATTAGGTTGCTTCCACCTTTTGACTAGGGTGAATAATGCTGTTGCAAACACAGGTATGCAAATATCTCTTCGTATCCCTACTTTCAATTTTGGGGGGTATATACTCAGAAGTGGAAGTGCTGGATCACATGATAATTCTATTTTTAAGTTTCTGAGGAATTGCCAGATTGTTTTCCAGAGTGGCTGCACCATCCCCACCAGCAGTGCATGAGTTTGTTTGTTTTTTTTTTTAATTTTTTTATTGTTATGTTAATCCCCATACATTACATCATTAGTTTTAGATATAGTGTTCCATGATTCATTGTTTGTGCATAACACCCAGTGCTCCAAGTGCATGAGGTTTCTAATTTTTCTGTATCCTCCACAAATACTTCCTCCTTGGGTTTTCAATTATTTATTTACTTACTCACTCTTTCAGTACATAGTTGCACAAAGCCTTTCACATGCCAGATGCTGGGGCTACAGCAAGGAACAAGACAGATTCTGCCTGCCCTCGGAAAGCCTGTCATCTGCCATGCAAGAGGGACACAGAGCACAGAGTTACAAGTAGGATAAATGCTTAAAAAACAGGGAGTACAGTCAGCTAGAGCAATGAAATCCTTTATCCCCAAGACTTTGCAAGTCTAGGTTTTATGAACCTGTGACATTTTCTTTCTGGAAGGCACTAACTCAGGTGGCAAGAGACACTACTGGATAGATTCTAACATGGGATACAGTTCCTACATTTAGAAACATGTTCAAACACATTTGTACTTGTGAGAAATGGGGATCCTTTATTATCCTTAACCAAACCTAACACAGCATGTTGCCTGAGCCAGAGAACCTCACATGCTTTAAACTTTGAAATGCTGGGAACAAAGGCCACAAACTGGCAGCTTGAGGGCCAGGCCCATATGATGTTTTGAAAGTTCTGAATTAGTTGCCAACACTTAAAAATTGAGAAATTGCCTGCAGGACTCTGAATTTCTGGCCTCCCCCCAAAACTCAGAAAACCTGGCAGTACTAGGGCTAAGGTAGGAACCGACTGAGCTGAGCTAAGAGCAGCTCTGTCCATGTTAGAAGGGTTGCAGCTGGCCACAGGCCCCATTTGGGTTCTGTCTCCATTCTTACCTGTTTGGCCCCTGTAAGCCTTTGGTCTAATACCAGAGATACTAGCCCCTAGGGCTACTGACCCTGAGATATGTAGCTAGTCTGAACTGAGATGTGTTGCAAGTATAAAATACACACCAGATCTCAAAAATAGTAGAAAAAAATGGGAAGATATCCCCTTAATATTTTTTATATTAATTACATGTTGAAATGATAACATTTTGGATGTATTGGGTTAAAGAAAACGTATTATTAAAATTAATTCACCGAGCGGCCCCTGGGTGGCTTAGATGGTTAAGCTTCTGCCTTTGGCTCAGGTCACGATCCCAGGGTCCTGGGATAGAGCCCCACATCGGGCTCCCTGCTGGGCAGGGAGCCTGCTTCTCCCTTTCCTTCTACTGCTCCCCCTGCTTGTGCTCTCTCACTCTCTCTGTCAAATAAATAAATAAAATCTTAAAAAAAATTAATTCACCTTTTTTTTTTTTACTTGTTTTAATGTGTCTACTGGAAATTTAGACTGACATATATTATATTTGTCTCACATTATATTTCTATTGGATGGTGCTGCTCTAGAACCCCTTCCAGTTTAGAGTATCTCTGGAACTTTTCTCCCCACAAGGAATTATCACTTGAATTGTGTCTTATTAACTCTTTCTTATAATGCATAACTGCATATTCCATTGATTAAGCAAGGCAACAATCCCAAGGGGGAAATAACTGATGATTTATATAAACTGTAGCTCAAAAAATCTGAAATCATGGGCCTTATATCATTTTTAAACACATTTATTCCTCTCCAGTGGATATAATAAAATAACATACCTAACCATTGCTCTGAGACTTTATTACTACTCCAATATTTAACTCCTATTTTCATTCACTGAAGGTATTTGGAAAGTTACAAAATAAATTGTTCATATTTGTTTATGTTACTTAATGCACTTTAAAATGAAATCTAATCTATTTACATAAACCCTCTTCACAACTCTTTTTGCAAAAAGCTTAGACTGCTAGCATACTTGGCATTTCATAGGGACCATTGGTCTATGATCTTATTGGATAAATTACTTTTTAAAAGTCTTCTAACTTACTCAATTAAATAAGTGAGTGACTTAAATTAATTTTCAACAGGTGTGGGACAAAGGACTCTCAGCCAAGACCAAGGGAATTATTCTATTTTTTTTTTTTTACAAAGACAACCACTTAAATTATTATTCTTTTCTTAGCAAATAAGATGTATTAAAACTAAATAAGATTCTAATTCTAGATGTGTAGAATACATAGATATTAAGCTGACACATGCTTCCTGATGACATTCGCTTAACACTCAAAGGAAAGCAAAGGATTGAGGAAATTTTAGATCAATTTAGGTACAACAAAACAAGGAAAACACAACTCTGAAGAAAAGCTGTATTTTGGACTGTACGTTCCAATCTGCATATTTACACGGACGTAATTCATCTGGTGAGTGCACAATCTCCCACTCTTCTTTACCCATGTAACTCATAAAGAAATTCCCAGGAATAGTACCCAACTTCAATGGAGCACCACAGAAGTTTATCTTTTTTTGGCCTCCTTTTTTGTTCTCCCTCTTTTCTTTCCATAAATGATTTCTATACTCTATACAGGCCTGAGTTTTGAGCAAGCACATGGCAAAATAGTCGATTCCCAGTGTATACACAGTGCCTCATCCCACTATGTGTGAGGCTCTCATTGGAGTTGTTTTTATCTGGGTCATGGGACATGGAAGGACAGACTTTATAAAATGGGTAAGAGGACAGATGAAATTCTGGGACGGAGCCCATGAGGCCTACCTATTAGCAGGAGTCTCATCCAGTAGTGGGAGAGAAAATACAACTCATTAGCTTTCATAGGCTTGGGGAATCTTGGTAATCATAAAACTCCATCATTCTTCCAAGATAAAAGTGTGTAATGAAAATGGTGTGGCAGGGCATACACTGCTAATAAGTCCCTAGACACCTTTAAAGATGCTTCAACTTTCCAACTCTTGAGTTTTTTTTTTTTTTAAAGATTTTATTTATGTGAGCGGGGGAGGGGCCTAGGGAGAGGGAGAAGCAGCCTCCTGCTGAGCAAGGAGCTCAACGTGGGGGTGGGGGTGGGGGGGGGTAGTTTTCCATCCCAGGATCCTGGGATCATGACCTCAGCTGAAGGCAGACACTTAAGCGACTGAGCCACCCAGGCGCCCCTTGAGTTGTTTTTTAAACATATATGCTAGAGTGTGATTATGTCCTTGCTTAATCGCCTGCCTATTCCATTCTCAGACATTTCACAGGGGCAATCAGATTTCAGTGTCTCTTATAGGTTAAAGAAAGGCTTTAAATAGATCACAATTAATACAACAATCATAATGAAAATAGCAAGACAGCCTTGCACAAGTCAGGGACTATGGTAAATCTCCCTGGGCACTTCAATAAAACTAATGTTTATGTCTCGCTAAATGGAAAAGAGAAATATTTTAGACACCTCTAAGAACTCAAGAGCCCACTGAATTTGATGTTGAGAAGGAAGCATTTCTGTATGAGAAGAGCCAACTCTTTTCTGAAATATGAGGCTGACAGGACAAACACAAGAAAACCTTTGCTCTTAGTTTTTAAAATAAGATATAAGATATATGCATAGCTGCTTCCTCCCATCTGACACTCAGGAAAGATTCTAAGGTTTCTACCTTAAAATTGTATCTGGTTTTCATTTGTGTCAGCATCAACTCAACATCTGAGAACATTTTCAGAGATTAGCTCAGAAGGAGCGTTTGCCGACAGTACTATCAGGAAGTGGCTGGACTCTATAAAATTCTGTCCTATAGGGAATCCCGACTTTAAGTAGTAAGTTCATGAACACACAAAATTAAGTAGAGCAAAATAGCACCGATAGACTAGTTGAGGATATGCATGGGGTCTGAAAGAGTATAAATTACCAGGAAATGAGTATTTCAAATGTATACATTGAGTCTCTGCCAGTCTAGGAGAGAGCTAGTACCCCAAAGTCCTAGAAAACTGATCTAGGGCCCAGATAAGCAGGATTGGTAAATATGATAATAAACATATTGCTTGCAAGAATAATGCTTAGCATACTGTTAAGCCCACATTGTTGCTCAGTAAATATCTGTTGAATAAAAGAAGGAAGGAAGGAACTTAGGAAGAGGTTTTGTACTCAAAAAAGCATAGAACCTGAGTTCAAATCCTCAGTCCACTTTCTTGGATACACAACTTTGGTTAGTCACTTAAACCTTAAGCCTCGGATTCCTCAGTGGTAAAATATAGATGATATCATCTATCTCAGAGGCTTCTAGTGACATTAAGTTAGGTTTATATGCAGCACTTAGCACTTAGAGGCACTCATTATGGTGCTCCTCTCAAGGTCCATCTTGTCCATGCTACTGATTCCTACTTTTATTATAAATACAGAAATTGAATACTTATGCCAAGGTTTTACTTGAACAATCAATGCCAAACTGTACATGAATTAATGGGATTTCACTGCATTAATAATAATAGTAATAACCCAAAGGCTAATTATATTATCTAAGTCACTGAATTTTTTTTTCCTTCTAAAATATTTAAAATCATGTGTAAGGCAGTATTTAGAAATAACTCACTATATCCAAACTATGCATCTTTACTCTCCCACCATATTATACCATATATATCTGTAGCTTGGAAGCAAATCTCTAGGCTTTCTTGGTGAACAGGTATAGATTCAGAAATAGCCATTACAATATCAAAGATAAACGGATGCACATGAATATTGGAGCTTCAGAGCATATGCTCCCCCTAGGCTTTGGGGTTTTTGTCATCAAATAAATTTCAATTCCATGATAATCTGGAAGTTCCAAATTTAGTTTAGAACACCTCAAACTTGAACCATGGGCTCCTACAGAAATGACATTTCAAAGTTAGACCTAATTTCAGGACAGCAGCTTGGTCCTGGGGTTCTATGATGATGTCTAATCCCCTAAGGCTCATAGACCTGAGGCCAACAATTAGATTAACATACAAAAAAAAAAAAAAAAAAAAGGCAAACAAAAAACAAAAAAAACCAAACCAAAACAAAACAAAACACCAGAAAAGCTTCCCATTGCCTTTATTTTTCTAAAAGAAAAGCTGTGAAAGAAAATGCAAAACTTATTTTAATCAATAAAGCTCAGGCATTATCTACCCAGAATGGACTCTCATCTATATGTTATAAGAGCCTAGGGGCATTACAATTCCTATGTTGTTCAGAAATGTATTTGAAAAGCAGGCAAACAACTTGAGAATGATTTTTAGCCATCTGGGATATATCTTTAAATATAAGTGTACATCATCTATAGAATACACATACATATACACCCATGCATGCACTTTCTCTCTTTCTGTGTGTATATATATATATGTATATATATATACATATATATATATTCCATACATATATTTGGAAAGGCTATCTAACATACGTGTGTGTGTGTGTATACACACTTATGATCTATGCTATATGTACATATATATGCACATATATATCACAGAAAATCCTTTCTAAAAAGATATATTTAAATATCGTGCATACACATGAATAGGTCTCTTCATGGGCTGGGAGCATCATGTTTCAGGGGTAGCTATCATCACATCAGGATCCCAGATTCCTCTTCCACTCTGATCCGCATTTGAGGGTAATGATAGTGTTCTTTATCTGACTTAGCTTCAAGTTTCCACTGCATCTCAATTCCATTTGTTATTCAATCTGCAGTCAGTTAAACTACACTTAAGCTAAGGGTATGGGTATATTTGGAAATATGTCCAAGCATCAATCATGGTCATGATTTGACACATTATACTTTGAAAACTGTGTCTTAGCCATATCCATACTTTATTTAGCATAGAGACCTCAGTGCAAATAAGTTATCAAAAGGAATGTGGATACCTCTTACAATATCCTAATAAGTCAAACAACTGTTAAAGTGAGTTTAAGAAAATATTTACCAAGAAACTTAAAATGAATGGCTAGTCCCGCACAAATGTGTCTCAGACGCACCAGCATTAATTAACCGCATGATTTGGCCTTTCCCACATAGGCGTGTGTGACATTTGTTGACCTTTCACTTGAAATCCAGAATTTTGTTTAATCCTTTGAGCAGTGGATCAAAAGCTATGCCTCAGATGAAGTAATGACTGAGAACTATTTAAAAATAGTCAGGGTTGATTCCCAAAATAGGAATTTTCCATTTGTCTGGCAACAAAAGGTCCCTGTAGATTCCCTATACTGGCAAAGGAAAAATGAGTCTATTTCAGAGTTGAAATTTCAGCTGGGCTTTCATTCTGCCAACATCCTGAATTTTTCAAGTATGCCATTAAAGCAGAAAATTTTTAAACTGACACAATTTATTTGTGGAGAAAAAAGGAAAAAAGAAAATACTTGCATTCGAATCCCAAGGATTAGAACATAATCAGTTAGCTGTCGTTTAATACATGCTAAATTCTGTTAATGAGAAGTAACTCAGGCTAAAAATCTCAAAATGGAACTAAAAGTACAGATTTACATTCTGGCTCTATTGTGTAATGCACACATATATAGATATACATCTACAATTTTCAGTGAATTATACAGACAACGAACGTTGCAAAAATCACTGATGCCCTGACGTATCTCAGAGGATATAGACTAATTAAATAAAAAGACAACAAAGTGCAGGAAATGTTTTACTATCTTTCATGTCATCAATTATGAATGTCACTTTCTCAAGCTAATTTTCATAAAAGCTTCTTTTGATTCAAATGGCTACCCCTGCCTAATGTTCTTTTTTCAAAACTCCCCTTTAACAGAAACCTCTGATGTACTCTGTGATCATCATTAATTTTCTTCTCCTGGTGCTTTACTGAATTTTCAAACAAAAATTTTTTTCTTTCTCTCTTTTTTTTTTGTCTTAATTAAAGTCAGTATTTGGCTTCTTATGAACAATGCCAACCAACTCTATTTTCCCTTTATCCCCGTCCAACTCGGGGTAGGTTTTTCTAGCTGAGACTTTCCTCATCCTTGAATCCCTCTCCCGGAATTTTCTTAATGACGCTGCCCTTCCCAGGATTTCCTGATAATCTTTCCAACTGCAGTTTCATGACAGGTCATGTATAAGGTTAAACTCATTAGAAAACTCATATTTCAGATCCCCAAAGAATTCAATGGTCTAAAGATCAAATGGAGTACCAGCATCCACCCTGGTGGATATCCTGCAAGAACTGAAATACAAATTAAAAGGACCCACCAGGGGCGCCTGGGTGGCTCAGTTGTTAAGCTTCTGCCTTCAGCTCAGGTCATGATCCCAGGTTCCTGGGATGGAGCCCCGCATCGGGCTCAGCGGGAAGCCTGCTTCTCCCTCTCCCACTCCCCCTGTTTGTGTTCCCTCTCTTGCGTGCTCTCTCTCTCTGTCAAATAAATAAATAAAATCTTTAAAAAAAATAAAAGGACCCACCACAAAATATCCTACCTGGAATGCAGATGGAGCATCCGCTTCAAAAACTTCTTGGGGAACTCCAGGTTGTAGGATGGCAGTGAACACTAGATGTTCAGGACCCTTCAACTTCACTTGCAAGTTTAGTGTAGACATAGCCCTAAAGACTTTGTTTTCTCTTCTGTGTGTTATTTAAAAAAAAAAAGAAAAACAGATTCCACCACGACTCTCTTGCCCACCCTTTTTATTGATAACCCCTACTCAACTTGTATCATCCAGTTTGTTTGTGGGTCCCAGATCCGAAGGTCCACCCCCATCTCTTCATACTGTGGAATCTTAACTGTCTGTTATCTCTGCGGCATCTTCTAAGTGGAAGCTAATCAAGAATTCAAATGTAACTTGACCAAGATTGTTGTCTAAAACTTAGCAGGATGTTCCCTGTGGTGCAGCTCAGTCTTGTCATCTGACTCTCCTAGCATCTTTCTCTAACTTCATTCTCATTGATTTGCCCCTCTGGCCACAGAGCCTCTTGTTCAATCTTACTGAAGGTGTATTTTCATGGAAGTCTCAACAACATTCTTAATTAATTTGCTATTCTTTTGGAACCTATACAAAAGAAAGGGGTCATACTTTTCTGAGTCCTTAAGGTTGCATTAGTACCCGACTGATACAAAGTGCAATGCCATGTTTAACTGGCAGGCTGAAACGACTTTTCTACTCTTCGGCTTATTATGTGTGTTACTGCCCAATTACACTGAACAAGAGGAAAAAGCACTTGACCCTGCAGTATGATTTCAAGGCAATTTGTGCCTCACAATTTTCATTTGATATTTATAAATGTTACTGAAGTTATCATGCCGTATTCTACTACACAATGCAACTTGATTTTTCCCCAGTTTTATTGAGATGTAATTGACATATCACATTGTATAAGTTTAAGGTGCACAACATAATGATTTGACATATGTATATATTGGGAAATTAGTTATTATCACCTCACATAGTTACACATTTTTTTTCCTGTGATGAGAACTTTTAAGATCTACTCTCTCAGCAACTTGCAAATACATAACAATACAGTATTGTTAACTAGAGTCACCATGCTGTATACTAAGTTACCAAGACTTACGTATCTTATAACTGGAAGTTTGTACCTTTTGGCCACCTTTGCCCATTTCCCCCACCCCACACAATGCAACTTTAAACAGACACTGTTTAAAGCCCTTGCCTAGTATATTCTAAACAAGGTAGCACACACAGAGCTCAGTAAACCCAGGGCTCTAGCATCTCAAGCAGCTAGGCAGGAGCAAAATAGGTGGAATACATACAAACTTCGGACATTATGGCCTTTAATGATTCAAAATATGGGTATTCCTGTTGAAATTGGAAGATAAGTTTCATGAAGACAATATGACATTCCAGGAAGATTTTTAGAAAGGAATGGAACAGGTTTTTTTTTTTTTTTTCGTGTGTGTGTGTGTGTGTGTGTGTGTGTGAACTAGATCAAAAACGGGTTGATAATCTAAAAAAAGAAAATAAGTACATGACCAACTAACAGAAACCTGATTCTTACTTCCTGGTGGATTCACTTTGAATTTGTTATGAGCACTGGATTCACTTTATATTCTATTCTTTACATTCTTTACTTGTGGCAAGGATCTTAGAACCCATTTATTACATTCCTCTTGTTTTAACAGCAAGGAAAGGGAAACACACTGGGCAGCCCCTCCCCAGGACCACAGAGCTTGGACAGGAGCAGCAGCGAGCTCTGAATTCAGCGATCTTGCTTCACCAGCCGGGCTGCTTCCATTGCCAGACCTGTCCATGTTCCGATCACCATCTCCTTTTCTTATCTCCAGTATGACATTTCTGTTCTCTCTTTTCATTCTAGGTTTGAATCATCCAAGCCCTTGTCTTTGAATCTCTAGATTTTTTTTTTTTTTTTTTGCAGGGGGTGGAGGGGTTCTTATTTGTTTGTTTGAATGGTTTTTAGATTTGGCACCTATTCCTTACCCGTAAGAAAGGTGTCTGGGCACACACAGATACATGGTGTGGCTTAGAAGAGCAATTTGTTGCCTTTTAGTTTATTTGTAAACCATACTTGGCTTGAGGACTCCATAGATTAGGGGCTTTTGCTGTTGTTTTCATCATTATTTTATCTCCTGTTGCTCCCTTCCCTTCCCCTTTGATATTAGTATTACTGGGCATAGAAGGGTCACTTAGAATAGGTTAACTTCCTCCTCCTTTTCCCCAGATGGGACTGCTGAGCTTCCAGCTGTCTCTTCATCTCTAATAAATCAGTTTCCATTTCACTCACTCGAATTCTTTATCATAATGTTCCCCGTTTTACATCAAATTGACTTTCTCATTTTTGGTTTCAAAGCTTTCATTTATTCTTCACTTATGAATCATCTGTCATTTGACCCAAAGTCATACTCTTTCCCAAAGCTTCTCTTCCTATTCCCTTCTATTGTTAATTTGATTGATCAAATTTCTGTTTCACTGGTGATGTTGACCATTCGGCTAGGAGTTTACCTTTCACCTGCTTGCTTCAACACCTGCTGCCTATTTTATGTAAGATGAACATATTCTTAATCTCAGTAGACAGGGACAGAACTTCTAAGCCATCCCCACAGGAACAGAAACGGTGTGAATATAGGTACACTGATGGCTGAGACATGACTTCAGCTCAGATGGGGCTGTGCGTGTATAGGACTGGGCTTGATGTGGCTATGTGGGCAGCTCCCTGGTTTACCTTCCCACTGGCCCACCTTGATGTGTAACCCAGCCCCCAGGGTGCTGTGTCCCACATGCAGAAGGCCCTTATTAATATGTTCTGCTGCTCACTGGGGTAATGTGGTAATGTGGGGGCCTCTAATAGCACCTCCCCACCCCATCATAACTGACAGCTCCATTCTTTGAGCCACCACTGAACTGTCTGCAGTTGTATTAGTGTTCTCCTAATACTTGCAACCGCATCTGTTTCACTATCCAACTCTGAGCTCTTTAAGTGTCTGAATTATATTTGGATCCTCACAGTTGGGGCTTACCAAGTGATTAACAAATGAGACTTCTACTTCCTTTAAAGGGCTCCTTCACTCTCAATTCTGGGCCTCAATGCACAGTATCCATTTTGTAATACTGAGTTTATTAGTAAATACACAGTGTGACAAGTTATTGGGGAAATCAGAACTGTCCAGGGCTTATATGTTTAGGGGTGAAAAGTACTCAAATACTAAAAGTAACAGGGCTTTATAGAATTTCTATGACAACATATGAAAAAGAAGTGTTGGTGATAGCTTTGAAATATTCCAGTTGTGTTCTCTACTGCTTGGAATAACCTGTACACTTGTTCTGTTTGTGCTTTTATTAGATCTTATTTTACTTTTTCGGTGTCAGGACTCTAAATTTTGAAATGCTGTTTGATCACCACATCAAAAACTAATGATGTATTGTATGGTGACTAACATAACATAATAAAATAAAATTTTAAAAAAATAAACAATATGTTTAAATGTTTAAATTAGGGGTGCCTGGGTGGCTCAGTCGTTAAGCGTCTGCCTTCGGCTCAGGTCATGATCCCAGGGTACTGGGATCGAGCCCCGTATCGGGCTCCCTGCTCAGCAGGAAGCCTGCTTCTCCCTCTCCCACTCCCCCTGCTTATGCTCCTGCTCTCGCTGTCTCTGTCAAATAAATAAATAAAATCTTAAAAAAATTTTTTTTAAATGTTTAAATTATTTGCATTATCATCATTGATCTCCATACAATGTAATGGTATCTACAACAAAAATATAGTTATTAAATATAGCTTTGAAATATTTCAGGACACTTAAATTGATAGTGTAAAATATCAGTTTACACTTAGTGTCATGTTTTTCAGAGGATCATATAAGTATATTCACTTCTTTTGTCTGAATATAGACAAAAATTCATTTATTTCCCTAGAGAAGTTATTTTCCTAAGCATCAAGAAATAAACTCTCATATATCACTATATTTAAAATGTAACTGAAAAAGTATTTCCATATTTCAAAAAATATTATATAAAGGAATGACTCTTGAGATTTCTGGCCAAGATTTATAGTTAGAAATACGTATTATATTGCAATCTAGAACCAACATAGGTATACACATATTTAACATGTGTATAAAAATTCTCTTCTGCAAAATATTTAAAAGATTTTATTTATTTATTTGTCAGAGAGACAGTACAAGCAGGGGGGAGCGGCAGGCAGAGGGAGAGGGAGAAGCAGGCTCCCCACTGAGCAAGGAGCCCGATATGGGGCTCGACCCCAGGACTCTGGGATCATGACCTGAGCTGAAGACAGATGCCCAACCGACTGAGCCACCCAGGTGTCCCTCTTTTGCAAAATATTTAACCTTACATGATGCCTTTTGGTATTTCTAGTCTATCCTATTTAATTTTTAAAAAATAGTTGGTTTTGAATTACTAAATTGATTTTCCAAACCACTGATGGGTCATTAATGATTCATGATCTGCAGTTTTTCAATACTAAAGAAGTGGACTCTAGAGTTCACAACTTTCTCCATTAGATCCTGGTAATGGCAAGTTACTTAGAGAGGCTAATGGTCATAAGGAGGGTTGGCCCATGAAAACTGTCACCTTGGGCAGCCAAGAAAGGCACCAAGTCATTGTGGGGTATACTTACCCCGTTTTCTCAGGATAGTGGCCTCCTGATTAATTACTTTGCAAATTACTCATTAAAACTTGGCTTTGCAAAGCTAGCCCTTGATCTAGTTATTGCTGCCAGATTTCCTGTTTACACTGAACTCAGTATGTTAGGTTATTGTCCCCACTGAAAAGTACTTTAGACAAGGAAAAAAGGTGAATCAAAGTAAGAAATCAGATTCCTAGCATCATTCCAGGATACACTCTGGCAAAGAATTAGTGAATATTAAATGACTATAGGTGAAATCTAGCAGCCTTCTGACAAAATAATTCTATAGCAAATGGACCATAAAGTTTAATATAGTGTGATTAGTCTGCATTGCCTTCTCCTGGCAGCCACTGACAGGCACTGGCAGTCACTAGTAACTTTAAATATCTCTTAAAGAGGTTTCAGGATGAACATTTTCTATATTCCTAAATTAAGAGGTAGGGTAAAGCATTCTTGCAAGTACACTGATACACATTTTCTCCTTACATAAACATATTTCTACCCCAAATCATGTGGTTCTAGATACCTGCTTCAATTCAATTGACTACCATTGGCACATTTATTTTCTTAATTTTGAACTTAAGAAAAACTACAATCAAAAAACCAACTCTTAGTTTTGTTGATCTTTTTCTATTGTTTTTCTATATTCAATTTCATTTATTTCTGTCCTAATCTTCATTATTTCTTTCCCTTTGCTAACTCTGGGCTTAGTTTGTTCTACTTTTTCTAGCTCCTTGAGGTTTAAATTTAGGTTGTTCTATTTGAGATCTTTCTTCTTTTTTAACATATGCATTTATGGCAATAAACTTCCCTCTTAGCTCTGTTTCTGCTGTATTTTACATTTGTCTTGAGGTATTTTCTAATGTCTTTTTGATTTTTTCTTTGACCCAACGGCTGTTCAAAAGTGTGCTGTTTAATTTTCAGATATTGGTGAGTTTTCTAGTTAGTTTTTTAAAAGATAAACAAAATTGACAAACTCTTTGTTAGACTAAGATTAAAAGAAAACTCAAATAAAATCAGAAATGAAAAATGAGTCATTAAACTGGTGCCACAGAAGTGAAAAAGATCATAAGAGACTACTGTGAACAATTATATACTAACAACTGGATAACCTAGGAGAAATGGATAAATTCCTAGAAATATACAGCCTTCCAAGACTAAATCATAAAGAAATAAAAAGTCCAAACAGACTTATAATTAGTATAGAGATTGAATCAGTAATCAAAATCTCCCAATAAAGAAAAGTCCAGGATTGGATGGCTTCACTGGTTAATTCCATCAAACATTTAAAAAAGAATTAATGCCAATCTTTCTCAAACTCTTCCAAAAATGGAATAGGAGAGAACACTTCCAAACTCATGAGGACAACATTACCCTGAAACCAAAGCCAAAGACCACAAAAAAAGAAAACTACATCCAATATCTCTGGCGAATATAGATGCAAAAATCCGCAATGAAACACTAGCAACTGAAGCTAACAGCACATTAGAAGGATCACACCACAACGAAGTGACATTTATCCCTATGATGGAAAGACTGTTCAACATATGAAAATCAATGTGTCAATGTGATACACCACATTAACAGAATAAAAGAAAAAATCACATGAGCATTTCAATAAATGCAAAAAAAGAATCTGACAAAATTCAGTATCTTCTTGTGATACAAATTCTCAACAAACTAGGAATGGAAGGAAGATACTTCAACCTATAAAAACCATATATGAAAAGCCCACAGCTAACATCATACTTAATGGTGAAAACTACAAGCTTCTCCTCCAAGATCAGGAACAAGACAAGGATATCCATTCTTGCCACTTCCTGTCAATGAGGTACTGGATGTCCTAGCCCAAGCAATGAGACAAGAAAAAGAAATAAAAGTTATCCAAATTGGAAAAGAAATAAAATTGCTCCTGTTTGCAGGTGACATGATTTTATATAGAGAAAACCATAAGGACTCCATAAAAAAGCCTTTAGAACACATAAACAAGTTAAGTAAAATCGTAAGACACAAAAATCTGTTGCATTTCTGTATACTTCAATGAACTATCTAAAAAGAAAATTAGGAAGACAACCCCATTTAAAATAGCACCAGAAAAGAATAAAACACTTAATAATAAACCTTAAAACTATGAAACACTGATGAAAGAAATGAAAGAAGACACAACAAATGGAAAAACATCCACATTCATGGATTAAAAGACTTAATAATGTTAAAACATCCATACTATATCCAAAATGATCTATAAACTCAATGCTATCCCTATCAAAATTCCAGTGGCATTTTTTGAAAAAACAGGAAAAAAATTCTACAATTCTATAGAACTACAAAGTTACAAGAATAGCCAAATTATCTTGAGAAAGAACAAAGTGAGGATATCACACTTCTCGGTTTCAAAATACATTACAAAGTTACAGTAATCAAAACAGAATGGTACTGACATGGAGACTGATATATAGACCAAGGGAACAGAATAGAGAGCTCAAAAATAAATCCATGCATATGGTAGACTGATGCTTAGTAAGGGTGTCAAGAATACACAATGGGGAAAAAATAGTTACTTCAACCAATAGTGTTGAGAAAACTGGTTGTCCACATGCAAAAGAAAGGAATTGGGCCCTTACCTTACTATACATAAAAATCAACTCAAAATGGATTAAAGACTTAAATAGAGGGGCGCCTGGGTGGCTCAGTTGGTTAGGCAACTGCCTTCGGCTCAGGTCATGATCCTGGAGTCCCTGGATCGAGTCCCGCATCGGGCTCCCTGCTTGGCGGGGAGTCTGCTTCTCCCTCTGACCCTCCTCCCTCTCATGTGTTCTCTCTCAAAAAAAAAAAAAAAAAAAAAAAAAAAAAAAAAAAACCATAAAAAAAAAAAGACTTAAAAAGAAGACCTGAAACTATAAAACCCCTAAAATAACACAAGGGAAAAGCTTCATGACGTTGGTCTTGGCAATAATTTTATGGCTATGACACCAAAGCACAGGCAACAAGAACAAAAACAAGTGGGACCACATCAAACTAAAAAGCTTCTTCACAGCAAAGGAAAGAATTAGAATAAGATTTTCCTAAAGAACTGAAATCAAGATATTGAAGGGATATTAGCACTCCTATGTTCATTGCAGAATTACTCACAAAAGCCAAATATGGAAACAACCTAAGTGTCCACTGATAGACAAATGGATAAAGAAAATGTGATGTATACATACAATGGAATATTATTCATCTTTTAAAAAGAAGGAAATTCTGCACTATGTTGACAACATGGATGAACCTTGAGGACACTATGATAAAAGAAATAAGCCAATCCCAGAATGACAAATAATGCATTATTCCACTTATATGACATTATCTAAAATAGTCAAATTCATAGAATCAAAGACTGGGGTGGTGGTTGCCAGGGGCTGGGGGAGAAGGAAATGGGGAGCAACTAATCAACTGGGATAAAGTTTCAGTTAAGAAAGATAAATAAGTTCTAGAGACCTTCCATACAACATTGTACCTATATTCAACAATACTATATAGTACACTTAAATTTTTGTTAAAAAAGGTAGCTCTCATGTTCAGTGCTCTTACCACAATTAAATAAATAAATCAAGCCTCAATCAACACAATTTTTTTCTGGGAAGGATGACATGCAAATGAACTAGTTTCTCTATCTCTTCCCCACACCACTCCTAGGAGGATTATAGGTCAAACTTTTTGCTTATCATGTAATTTTTTTTTTTTTTTGTAGAGGTTACCTATTATATATAGGTTACTTGGCCTCATGTCAGATAAAGTACAGCTTCTCAGCTGATGCCAAACAGCCTTTTCTAAACTAACACAGGATCAAGTACATAATTTAGGGTAGTTCAAGGATATCTACCTTACCGTCATGCACTGCAGCTATTGAAACTACAAATCAGTACTAAGAGGCACCAAGCTCGGGTCTTGCCGTCAAATCCATATATATCTAACCCACAGGGAAGCTTAACCTTCCTTACGTCTAACAAAATCAGCCCTACATAAGTCCATTTCCTCCTGATTGGTTCTGTAATAACAGGAAAACAACTTTGAACCTCACACAACTGAGTACTTAATTTTATAGTTTGTTCATTGTTTCTCATATGTTTATTTCTTCTCTCAGTGGCCTTGAGTTATTCAAATGCTGGAGTTTTGTATTTTTCTTGTATCATCTCCTGCCTCCATTAGGCAATGGTACCCACTTGACACTTGTGGTCTGACCAGCTGATTTCTGAGCTTATCTTGTGTGTGCCATTGGAGACGTGAGTAGAGTCTAGGATGGGAGCAGGTTCTGAGAGTGTGGCCCTTGAGGTCCAGAGAACCCTACACTTCAAGAATTACATATCAGCATAAAAGTTGTCTTTGATCCATTGTAAAGTCTTAGAAAGCAAATGTCTGCAATATTGTGATATCAAGTTCATGTACCAGGCCACAGCATGCTTGTGGGCAAGTGCCTAATAAAAATTATTTGAAAAAGAGTATAAAGCTATGGGCCTTTTAAATTATTTCTAGTAAATAGTATGTTATTTTACACCAGTTAGCTTCTAAATACCTTAGGATTTGATGTAGATCTGAACAGAAAACCAATGTGTAATCCTTATGTCAGTTTTTGAGACACATTTTTGCATACAGGTAATCATATTGGGTGTCCTCCTTTCAGACATCTAGGGTAGAAGTATTTACTTGTCATATGGCTTCAAAATGCAACACACTTCTATGGGCTGAAAAGTTACTATATAAATAATATAGGGAAGCCTTTCCTGTGCCTTATGTCCCCAAACATGATTAGCTAGTATAAAAATAGAATATACCCCAAATGATAAACTTGGTGACTTATTTAGTTTTATATTTTCTGACACTCATATTTAAAAATAATTTTTTCATTGAGCAAGAAGAAAATAAACCAAACAAATATAGTACATGTGGGGGTGGAGAAAATGAATCTGACATTTTTCCTAGTGCCTGGCTTTGACTATTATATTTCTAATTATAGAGCTATGGACAGGGTTGTTTTAGGCTAGAATGCAAAATGAGTAAGAGGAGATCATTTCCTGGGTAGAACCAGATCATTTTCTAAAGTAACATTAATCTTTTTTTTTTCTTCCTATCAAGACATAAAACATGGGTGCCTTTTATTTTAATGATGTAAGTTTCCAGGTAATTGAATTAGAGATGCAGAAACATGGCCTGATGTTGATAAGCCAGCATGATCTGGCTGATTACCACATCTTCCTTAGGTAATTTTCAGAATCATTAGGATGCTACTTACACACACACACACACACACACACCCCAAAATTATTCCCTGAGATTCATCTGCCTTCAATGTACATCTCATTAAGACATTATAATAGAAAGTCATACGTGATGAAATTATCATCCTCCACCAGTAAAGCAGATAAAGTGAACTTATGTCCCCTAGATGCCTTTCCTTGACCAACAACTAACCACACTGCAGAAGTCACATCACTCATGTTCTTCCTCTTACCTCTTGATTTTTCACTTCATCTAAATGGCTTAGCTAGATCACCTAGGCTTCCACCTGGACCAGCTAAATAGCACTGGGATGAGGCTCTAATTTTCAAACCTGGAGCCTCATGGTTTTACATTGAGCACCCAGAGGGAAGACAGGTTGTCCTCCCAGGAAGGTCAGTTAGGTTCTGACATGTTAGAGAGGTTTCAACCAGATGTCTCAATGAACTTTCCTGGATATGGGAGTGTTGTGTAGAAGGAGATTCGCTGTCAGGCCATCTGCAACATAGACATCTATGTTGTTGCTTTTAATTTTTTCCGAATGACATTTGTTTTAAAAATGCCCAGACCCCTAGGAACATAAAAGCATTCATTAGAGTTCAGAGACAACTTAAAAATATTAATGCCAGAGCTTCCCTATCTGTCTTCCATCACCATCCCAAGCTGAGAGACTGAACTGCCTGCAGTAAGACATAACTACATTAGTTATGAGTTTCTGACTTTATTTTTATAACAAGAGCCTACTACATGTTGGGTACTGGCCACTTTAAATATTCTCCTGCTTTCCCCTCACAACAAACTGGTGAAATAGGTATCATAATCCTCATTTTACAGATGAGAAAACTAAGCACCTACTATGTGCTGGGTGCTGGTCCAGGTGCTGGGGTTGGAATTAGTTACTATGCATAGAGTTGTCTGACTCAGGTTATACTGCCCAGAAAAAGGGTTCTGTTTAGCAGTATGATTTCCTACCTCTTTGTTGCTGTTCACCACACCTCCTAAATCCAAGGGTCAAACTCTAGAGAAAGGTGGGTAATCAAGAACAAATCTAGATTTATCTATAGAGCTATATCCATATTGCTCAACTGCCTTCAAAGTCAGCCCCCATATCAAATCCTCACGCTGGTAACCACTGTTTGGATGGTCTGCCCCTCCTCACCCACTGGACAGAGATTTCACACAGTAAACCCAAGAGCAGGTTCATTGTGAGGGAGATGGGTAGATGTGTTATTTTGGTAAACAGCAGGGAAAGTGAACTTAGACAGTACTGGATGATTACACCTTTTTCTGTTGGAATAGAATAGTCTGATCATTTAATAGGAAAACAAAAATTTTGTTCCATAAACAAATCTAAGATATAACAAGATGATTTATAACTATGCTATGAACTTCATTAGTAGAGAAAAGCAACTAAATATTTCTGGTGGAGAATGGTTTGGTTTACACGTGTAGAGTAATCAGTTTTATCGATCAACTGCCATATCTCCAGGTGACTGGCACTCATGGGAAAAAAAAAGGACTATTAACAACTCTAATGTGGAACTGAAAAGGAAAACAAAAACAAAAACAACTTTAAATGGTGCTCTAGGGTGAAAGGAGAAGCTGCTGAAGTGACCAGATTTTTCTATATAACTGAAATATATTTTATCTCACTACATAGCATCTAATTATATTATTTATAGTCACTGTCACCAAACTGTATAGAAGTTTTAAGCAAGCAGGCTGCAGTTTAATTTTTTACAGGCTAAAATGTATCTATTTATAATGCTGAAGAAAGCATTGTGAAATAAATAAAAATTTGGAAGTGTAATGATTAATGGAGGTATTGTCTCCATTTCACAAAAGAATTAATTAATTGAAAATAAATAAAAGTTACTTTTTTTGATTATTAAGCATGTACTAAAAAAGATGATTTTTGTAGGAATATATATGGAAACCAAGTCATCAAACTATTTAGTGTGTGGCCAGTTCCTTAAATCCTGGGAGACATCCAACTCTAAAGATATTTAAATTTCTCTGTACTTACTGAAAAGTTACATTTCCATGTATAATGATCTCAGCTCTCCAAAACTTTCAGTTTATTTCCCTTTTAGGCTCATTTATTTGCATTATCTTATCATCACAATACACTATACAATACAAATTAAGCCAAAACTTTTGGTTAAGGTGTGATTAGTAGTAGACTGACTTCAGATGAAGCTGGATAAGAGACTCTGCTCTTATGGTTTCTAAAGAGCTCAAATTTTAAAAATTGTAAGGCATATTTTAGATTTTTACCTGCATCATTATGATGAACTAGAAGCTATTCTTGAACCTAAATCCATTTTGAGAATAATTAAAACCAGTAAACATCACTGCCCTGAATTAAATGTTGTCAGTCCCACTCTCCTACTCTTTCTAAAACAACAGCATTTTAAAAGTGCTCTTTATTTTTTTTTTAAAGATTTTATGTATTTATTTTAGAGAGAGAGAGAGAGTGAGAGAGCACGAGAGCGGGGAGGGTCAGAGGGAGAAGCAGACTCCCTGCTGAGCAAGGAGCCCTATGTGGGACTCGATCCCCAGACTCCAGGATCATGACCTGAGCCGAAGGCAGTCACTTAACCAACTGAGCCACCCAGGCGCCCCCGTAAAGTGCTCTTGGTAACGTAAGAAAGGAATGGAGCCATCCAGGTAACTGTAGGGAATAGATGTGTATCAAATACCCTGACAGGTATGGAAAGTAACCATGATGATCTATGGAGGAGAAGGTCCATAAAAATCAGAGCAAACTGTCAGAAAGCACAAAATGTGGGGCAACTTAGCTTCATGGACAAATGGTCCCACATACACAGGTTTACAGCCCCAGAAGGTACATGGATGTTCACACAGATGGCCCAAGCCATCCAGAAAAGGGAAAGTTAACCTCAGTACTCTCTATCAGAAGACAGAAGTGAGAGTCTTGGTTTAGAGACTCTCAACAAAGCAAGATTAAGTTATCTGAAAAACTAACACGTTTAGAACATGTTCCTCTATAGTGGTAGATGAATGAGGCTTATTGTAACTGTGAAGTAGTAAGTGACAGACTTTACATAAGCCCTCCAAAAAAGATACACCAAGCTACTGCTGATGCCAAAGGAAGCACTCTATTTGTCAACAGAGGGACCCATTTGGCACTTAAGCAATAAGGCTTCAGAATCAGCTAGGATAATGAGATTAACGTCAGTCTGCCATCACCTTCTGCCATGGTTGGTTAAACCTCAATGAAGATCTTTCAGTAAAGCATATCCTCTTACCTAATGGATGCTCAAGTAAAATAGAGACGACCTTGCAAAGTTTGGCAAATAAGTAAATCCATCCACAAAAATCCAGAAACTGCACTCAAGTTCACAGATAAAACTCATGAGCAGACCTGATAGTTCAAAGGGTCAGCAGAAGGGAATTCAGTCAGTTAGTGCAAAATAAAGGTTAGTTTGAATCTCCATTTTAAAATAAGGTCGAGCATTCTCCACAATACTGATGATAATACCAATATTAAGATACTAGTAAAAAACTTCCAAAAATAAAAAAAATTCACATATTTAGTGCCAATTGATCACTAATAGTGTGTGGCACAAAAAAGGACAGTCATTAAGCTCTCAAAAACCTAACTGCATCTGAACCAGGACTTGGTTATGACTTGATTTCATTTTTATTGATGTTATTTCAGATGTTATTTTATTTATGTTAGTCATTTTTAAAAGGGGATTCTGTTTAATTTATGTATGTTATTCAAGCACCCATTCTTTCCACTGACCAGTATCATTACTCTTGAGGAACTTCTACTCTGAGTAGAAAACAAAATGAGTATCATTAATTCTTACTACACTTATGATTCCAAAGCTCATATATTTTTAAAAGTACTGTGTTAGTAGGCCATATTTTAGAATTTAGGATTCTGAAGTATATTTGGACCTTCAGCTGTTTAGGGCCATAAACAAAGCTGTGGGAATTTATGCCTACTTGAGCCCAAATAATAAAGGTCCATTCACAGAACCCATTCACTGAGATGGCAGCCCAGTTTGCCCGCTCAGCTACACCATCCATCATCTTCCGCAGCTGTCAGACCACACTGGCAGTGGATGGTATCACCCTCCATACTGTTCAGCCTCATAGAACGGCCTCCCCTCTGATTCTGTAATTTCTTGGATTAACTGGGTGCTCAGGAAGGTAAGGGTTCAGGTTTAAAAGCGAAGTGCCCCTTTCCCCGGCTATAGATGATGAACCTGGGTGGTTTAGAACATCTCAAACTTCTTTCAGGACAAATTGAATAAAACTTACAGTTAGCAAAGAAGAGACTATTATACACAGGGGAGAAAAACTAGAATTGTCGTTCTTAACCACTTTCTGGCCATGGATTCCTGTAAGAACTTGATCAAAGAAAGCTATAGACTCTCTTCCAAAAAAGGAAAGAAAAAAAAAAAAAAGGAAAGAAAAACAAAGAGAAGATACATGTTGCCCGTGTTTCACACAAATTTCAAGGGAGAAATCACTGATGTTCTGAATCTCATCCAGGATACAAATGAAGTCAGTAGTGCCTCTGCCATTTTCCTCAGGTCCCTTGTTAACGTTGAATTGTTTCTTGTTGCCTAATCCAGGGTCCAGCTGGCATTGGCCCTTGGCTGGGCCAGTGGGCCTGGGGTGCTGTGTCAGGCAGGAGATGAGAGGAGGAGGGTGCAGACCCTGGGCTCCTCCTGTCTGTCTCCTAATCAACAGTCCTCACACCCGGTCCAGAGGCTGTGCTAGTTTTGACTGTCTTCTACTCAATGGGGATAATTCACATACAATTTCTATTCAACACTTCCAGTATTTCTTTCCAGTGCTAAGGACATGATCCAACAAGAAATCAAGTTCTACTTGATTCTCCTGAATTAAGTTTCAGTAACAATACAATTAAAAGCACATACTATAATGTGTTTGTGTCCAATTGTCATTTCTGATAAATGCCTCAACTGTTTAACAAACACTGAGAAGAAACTGAAAACACCCAAAAGGCACTCATCCAATTTGCACTAGCCTGTAAGTGCTGGCAAACATCAGTGTCTGGGAAGGCTTTTAATGTTATTGATGGCTTATTCAAATAGCCTGGAGTGGTCCCACTGGGCCTGAATCACTACTACTGCTAAGGAATAAGCCACTTATAAAGCAAAGATGGGGAGAATATGCTCAGAAGTAAATGTTCTGCAATGTCTAAATCAAAATGGCCCTTCTCAGCATCTATGATGTAACCAGACGGCAGTAACCCTTTCTTCCAGTTATACAACCCAACTAGCTGTAAGAATGCCCTGAAAGCCAAATGCCCGATGACTTCCTTTAAGAAAGAAAATCTTGTAAATAGGTAGTGTGCTGTTTCAGGAGACTTTAACAGCTGTGATGGTCACAGGAAATACCATGGTCTTAAAGTTTGTTCTTTTAGATACATCACATGTCCTTGTCGAGGACAACAACGTCAGGGAATTAGAAAAAGACATTGTACAAAAGGAAAAAAAGGACAAGAGAGAAATGGAAATGTGGAAAGAAGACTTTAAGTTGGAGGAGAGAGGGCTAAAGAAGTAAGACAGGTGCCCCATGCTGGTCAGGGAGGAAAGGGTGCTGGCATACATGGAGTCATGCTTGGCTGCTGGTGATTTCAGAGCTCAGGGGCCCTTGGTGGAGAAGGTAAAAGAACACAAATATATGAGGTTACAGAATAGTGGCTCTGATTCATTTTTTAAAATGTGTTTGTATTTTACATATATGTATATACCCACACACACATATATATATCCATATATATGTTTGTATTTCGCAGGAGACTGGAGGTAAGAGGGCAGACTGAGGAAAGGGGAGCTTAAGTTAGTATTTGTTTTAAAAAATAAAAGAACATCAATTACTTGGAACTTGTTTGAAGAGTTTTTTTTTTTTTTAAAGATTTTATTTATTCATTTATTTGAGAGAGTGAGAGAGAGAGAGCACATGAGAGGGGGGAAGGTCAGAGGGAGAAGCAGGCTCCCTGCCGAGCAGGGAGCCCGATGCGGGACTCGATCCCGGGACTCCAGGATCATGACCTGAGCCGAAGGCAGTCGCTTAACCAGCTGAGCCACCCAGGCGCCCATGTTTGAAGAGTTTTGATGGGCTTTTGGAAAACCCAGATAGAAAAAAGCAATTTACATGCTCGTGAGTAAAATATCTGGATAAAGAACCAAGAAGGGACAGTAAGTGCCTGATTCTACGAGTACCAAACACCTTGCTTAGTGCTTCTCACAGTGAAGACACTGAGGTTTCAAAGACTGATACACTCAAACTGCAGGAGCACAAAGACAGGCTGGGCTCTGCTTGTCTCTCTGGCAACCAAATTTTGGCTACCTCATTGCTCGTTAGGCTCTGAATCAGGGGCTAATCAGGAAAAATAAAAGGAGGAGAAACTCAAATCAGTCCATTTGTGAGCAGCTCTGGCTGAAAGACGGATGGGGAGGAGATTTAAACTGTCATAAAGTTTGGTTATTATCTGTGGGTTTCAATTATCGTTGGCATCGCGGCTCCCAGGAGAAGCAGTAATTGAGAGCCAGCTGCAGAAATTAAAATCATAAGATAGGGAGGGTGTCAGTATTCTGAATGGCAGCTTTTGATCGGCAGATGGGCTTGGTTTTAAGAGGCCAGTTGGCAGGGTTGTGTGTCTCCTGACATTCATCTGTCAGAGGATGCAAAGCAGAAAAACCTCATTCGCACTTCCATGTCAGAATCACCAGGATACTCTGATGCCCCTCCTTAGGTGATGAAAATAATGAGAAGCTCATGATAACAAGAGTACTAATACCAGGCAGAGGTAGGAATCCAGATGTAGAGTTCTCACTCTGCAAGTGAAAACAAGCTTGCGCTACTCTAAAACTCCTCAAGATTGGGGTATGTCTTGTGTAGAGATGGACATAGTCCCCAGTCTTGGGGCTAAGTGGAAGCTTTTCTAGTGTCTCAAAACACAAGGACCAAGGTCTGATAACTTTCAGGTTGTCTAAAAAGCTATGTAATGATTTACTATCATGGAAAGACATTTGGGATAAATTGTATTAGTCTACAAAAGCAACTTACAAAACTCTATATTAAATGATTCCATTTTTTGTGTATAATATGTGTGAAAAAAAGAAATATGGGAGGGAACATGCAAAATGCAAACAGTGATCACACTTAGAAGGTGGGATTATGGGTGGCTTTTATTTTCTAATATTTAACTAAATCTTTAAATTTTTCAACATTGAACACATTAGTTGCATAATAAAAATATTTTAATTTATTATGCAACTAATGTGTTCAATGTTGAAAAATTTAAAGATTTAGTTAAATATTAGAAAATATAATATTTAGAAAATATATTAGAAAATATAAAATAAAATATATTTTAATGTATCTTAAGTATGTTAAAATATTTTTTAAATGTATTAATCAGGGGTCACATAGCCAAGGTGTTGAACCTGTGAGAATAAAAAAGCAATTTCATAACTGATTTCTAAAAACTCCTAAATGGATGCCCCAGGATCTCTTTAAGGAAAAGCCAGGAGGAATGCAATGTAGATTTCACTCACTACAATATATTTACAAGAATGTTTAAGATCTGCTAACTACTTACAAACACATAGAATCTGTAATTAAATGCACTCTATTTAGTCATTACTTCAAGAGTAAACTTAGGGTTGCCAATGGTTTTCTTCTTACTTGAGAAGGTAACATATCCAGGACTTAAAAAATAGCAAATGAAGGTAAGAGTTCTCCAATTCTTGGCATCAGAGTGTTGAGTGGAAACTTTCCTCCTGTTCTACTTTTGGTGGATTTAATTCCACTGTTCTGCTGAGTGGGTACAGAGAATTCCTGCAAAGAATAATGCCAATCTGTGCCCCCACTTTAAAGTGTTTGTTTCCACTTCTGCTGCTTTCTAGTCATCTAGACACCCCATGTAAGGCAGAAAAGATAGATCCTGGAGAGAAGAGACGTTCTAGACTGGACTATGGGTGCCAGCAAGGATGTGCCTATAGAATGGTTGATAGAATGGTTGCCATAGCAGTGGACATGACTGGGCTAAATTTGAGAGACAAAAATAGCTAGGATTTTCACTAGACTGTCACATTACAGTCATTTCCAAAAACAACAAAAGTAGCAATAACAATAGGCAACTACTCTGTACTAGGCCATTAGTGCACTAGATATTTTATATATATTCTCTCGCAAACTCGTAACAACGTTGCCCAGTAGAAATCAGCGGTCCCATTTCAGAGACAAGAAAGCCAAGACTGACAGATGGTAAGCATACACCCTGGGAGTATTATGTAGGTGCTTAAATTCATGATTCTGGGGTCAGACACTCTGAGTTCTTCTCTCAACTTCTTCACTTGCTATCAGGGTGACATTGGGCAAAATATCTAGCCTCTTCATTCTTCAGTTTCCTAACCTATAAAATAGAGATAATAACTGGGTCTATTACACAAAGGGGGATTGCTGTGGAGGTGAAATGAGGTAAGGAGACACTGTAATGCTATTGGCTTGGAACTGACCACACAGTCTTCAACATGTTCACTTCTCATTCTGTGGATGAGGGGACGGCAAGTCCAGATCAGTCTGAATCAAAGCTCTCCCCATTCCAAAAACATACCCAAGATAACATAGCCACTGTTCAAGAGATTTCCAACCTTTATTCTGATCATTTTCATAGTCAAGAAAATTATTTTCCATTCCCATGCAGTACTCACAGAGTTTCCACCAGCAGTTTCTACAGAAATAAGAAAAACTGCTGAAGTGAATATTTTGTGAGGATTGAGACCAAATTTCAAAACTTTAAGTACTGTTTTGGATAAGTGAGATCAAATTTCAAAATCTTAAGTGCTGTTTCAGGTAAGTGTGCTTTTAAGAGATACAACTACGTGGAGACAGTCTAATGTGCTATTAGAGTCTGTGAGTGTCCACACTGAAGTCTTCTGTTGGATTTGTTTCTACTGTTTAGAAAAACATCTAAGTAAGAGAAGAAAATCCTTATATGTAATTCTGTCTTAAGTGGTTTCTGAATAAAGTCCCTATGATCTAACTTCGTTAGTGGTGGTTTAAGGATTATTATTATTTTTTGTTTTACTAGTTCAACAAATGAAAACGAAGTCAGTAGACAGAGACTTCCAAATTCCCAAATCACTTTTGATTTTTGTCAAAGCACAAACTACACCTTTAAGCTGTAGCAATTAATCTGTTTGTTTTATGCCCTGGACATTATCATGTGATGATCTAAGATTTGTATTTCAATGTCCAAAATGTTTGCTCATTTCCCTCAACCCCATGCACCAGAATCTGAGTAGTCATGCCACATATCCCATATTTATGTAAACTTGTTACATATTTTATTTTTTTAACTTTATTTTTATTTATTTATTTAAGTAATATCGATCCCCAACGTGGGGCCTGACCTGGAGATCAAGTCACATGCTCTTCCGACTGAGCCAGTTTTACATATTTTAGATAAGTTTTTATTACCCATGCTCTTTCTCATTCTGTCATTTTACCTTTTAGAATTTTTTATTATATTTCCTTATTTAAATGCTTTTCAGTTTTCTATATTCCAAAGCATCTGTCTTTTGTAAGATGACATGAACATTCAGAAAAATCTTCATGGCCTTCAGACCTGGGATAAATACATTACTTTTCTTGTTTTCCCTCCCTTCCTTCCTCCTTCCCTCTTTCCTTTCCTTCCTTCCCTCCCTTCCTTTCCTTTTGTATTAAGACTGCATTTTTTAGAGCAGTTTTAGGTTCACAGCAAAACTGAGGGAAAGGTAAGAGATTTTGCATATAGCCCTGTCCCCACACATGTATAAGCTCCCCCATTATCAACATCCCCCATCAGAGTGGTGCATTTGTTACAACTGATGAACCAATATGGACACATCATAATCACCCAAAGTCTACAGTTTACATTATGGTTCACTCTTGGTGCTGTATGTTCTGTGGGTTTGGACAAATACTAAATGACAAGTATCCATCATATGCATATGGTATTTTCTTTTTCCTACAACATTTTGTGCTATGGCTTATCTGAAATTTATTACAACACAGGTTTCCTCTGCTATCCAAAAGTTTGCTTTACATCACTTAGCTTTTACAAAAGGCCTACATCAGTACTTGTTTTCACTAACCAAAAGAAATCTGAAGAAGATTTTCACTTTTACAAAATGGTAATTGCTTTTTCTCTTTACACCCTCTTGGCTTACAAAGAGTTTCACAGGAACACTCTAATTTCGATAGCAGGGGAAACCTGTATTTGGTTATGACCAAAATATGTTTGTTATTCTTTTTCTACTGTTTTCTCTTCTTAAAACTGTTACTCTAAGTTCTAGCACACTCCATTAAGCAATTGACCTTTTCTTCAAAGTGGTATTGCTTATTTGTGTCTTACATTAAGTTCCCTAGGTAATCTAAATCAAAGTCTGGAATTTCTACACATTTTTGTCTGTCTAGTTTTCAATCCAATATCATAGAATTTTAATAATGGTCATTTGTAATAGGTTTTTGTTGTTATTGTTGCCTTTTTTTTTTTTTTTTTTTGAGAGGGAATGGGGAGGGGCAGAGAGAGAGGGAGAGAGAGAATCTTAAGCAGGCTCCACACCCAGCGTGAGCCTGACACGGGGCTTGATCTCAATACTCTGAGATCAGGCCTTGAGCAATTTCAGCTTGGATGCTTAACCAAATGAGCTATCCAGGTGTCCCCCATTTGTAATAGATTTTTTAATTTGTTAAGCCAAACTCATCTTCATGACTTCTATTTGTTAAAATTTCACTTTTGATGTTTTTGATACTTCATTATTGGTGATTTAACTATCAAATTATAAAGTATTATGTAAGATTTTTATTTCATAATTAATAAGAATCTTGAGCCAAAGGGTAGGAATTCCTGTGTCAACTAAACAATATATTTTAAATCAGCAAATATTTATTAAGTGCCTATCATTTATAGCTACTTTTCTAGGCTCTAGGGCTGACAAAATAAGCAAGAATATGCCTCTTTCCACTCCACCCCCAAAAGAGTGCAATTCAAATTCATAAAGGTTAAAGCTAAAATAGAATGCAAATACATAGAATAGCTCCAGGAAGGCTGCCCCCCTCACCTCACCCTCCCATTATGGGGTCTCACTTAATATGCATCAACACAAAGAAAGGGCTCCAGGAAGCAAAGGACTCATGAGTATCACTAATGTTGAAAGCAACATGCAGCACTTGTGTAGATGTAATTGTTCATCACGGTTTTTTTGATGATTCAAATGTTTCGGTACATTATCTCATTTGACTGAATACTCCATTTTCACATGGGCCTAAATTGTGTACGAAATCAGAGTTCAAAAGGACATAAAAGCCTAGATTTCAAAACATGTATTAGGTTAAAAGACATTTCTTCACTGTTATGGATAAACCCAAGGAGTGTCCTGACCAACATCAAATCTAGGTCAGCAACATAAACCAGGCAGAAAATCTTTCATTGTCCACTTTAGGCTAATAGTGCTACTTTAATTAAAGAGTTATGATGTCAGTTTGGAAACACAATGGGGGAGCAGCTGTGCTCCAGTAAAAACATCCCTACAATTTCCATCAACACAGATAAGCTCTTACACAATGCTACGGAGATGAGTGTAAAGCCACAAATGGAAAGAACTATAAGCAGAAGGCAGTCTCAGAGTTTTCACTGAAGAAATTACCCTTCTTATAGTATTAGATGGAGCTCCCGCTTATGTTTTCAGTATTATTTCTTAACATGCATGGTCAAGATTCTAAGGAAAAGTCATTGGACTTTAAAGACATTACAATTATTAACTAACCACATAAAGAGAAATCATAAGGTTGACCATGGCAACAACTCATCTAATTTACTTAGCTGTGAGCCCTAACACTTCTACCCTTCTGCACTCCTGCCATTCATCATAAAAAGCAATGTCTTGAATATGGAAACAACTCAAGTGTCCATTGAAGTGAATCGATAAAGAAGATGTGATTGATGTATGTGTGTTTGTGTGTGTATACAATTCAGCCATAAGAAGGAATGAGATCTTGCCATCTACTACAACATGAATGGACCTCGAGGGCATTATGCTAAATGAAATAAGTCAGAGAAAGACAAACACCATATGATTTCAATTATTTGTGAAATCTAAAAAAAACAATCAGACAAAAAAGCAGAAACAGACCCATAAATACAGAGAACAAACTAATGGTTGCCAGAAGAGAGGGGAGCAGGAAGATGAGCAAAATGGGTGAAGGGGAGGGGGCGGTACAAGCTTCCAGTTGTGAAAGGAATAAGTCACAGGGATGAAAGTTACAGCACAGGCAATATAATGTATTGTAATAGTGTTACATGGTGACAGATGGTAGCTACATTGTGGTAAGCATGGTATAATGTATAGACCTGTCAGACTTACCTAAAACTAATGTAACGTGTGTCAACTATATTTCAGTAACATTTTTTTAAAAAAAGTAATGTCTTGAGTCTAACCCCACATCCATCCCACTCATCGCCACCCTCCATCAGCATCTGGAAAGTACAGGTATATTTTTAAACCATTCTGTGCCTAGACCTGTCACTACACCAATAGTATGTTTGATAGTATTTTTTTTTTAAAGATTTTATTTATTTATGACAGAGAGAGAGACAGCCAGAGAGGGAACACAAGCAGGGGGAGTGGGAGAGGGAGAAGCCGGCTTCCCGCTGAACAGAGAGCCTGATGTGGGGCTGGATCCCAGGACCCTGGGATCACGACCTGAGCCAAAGGCAGGCTTAATGACTGAGCCACCCAGGCGCCCCTGTTTGATACTATTTTGAGTAATTCACATTTAGAAGTGTACTCCTGAGCACATCTACAATACACAATTCACTTTGCAACTCCAATTTTACTCAGAAACAACCTTTCTATAAGTTGCCTGCAATTTTCAGGTTTCCTGACTTCTACTGATATTCCAAATCCACAGTGACTAAGGAATTACCCCAAACATATAATTACCTTATAGATTTTAAGATCTTAGAGTTAAAGGTGTATTTGCTTAAGAGTTCATTTATGTTTTTAACAACTTAACAGTTTTGCCTCCTCTTCGTCCTGGGTGGTTCATCTTTCATCTGGGGATCCTTTACGTAGTGTGGTTCCTCATTTTTTTTTTCTTTTTCTCAAGATGAACACTGCACACCTGACTGCAATATGCAGCAAAGGCTGACTGTGAGTGTGGCTGGACCATCTGGTACCACAGCTCAGATGTAATTAATGTTTACTGGGTGAGTCCCATGTGTCAGATCCGGAGCGAGGCATTTCTGCGTATTTGGCTGAATGCTCCATGTGTACATGGGGCTAATTCATTACTGGACTATTTTAAAAATTCCCATATATTAACCATGTCTTTTATTTTCTGTATTCTGATGTTTTGACATCTTGGGCTCTTGATGATCCTGCAGGCACTGCCTCTCACAGGGTGAGCTAATTCCTAGAGATAAATAATTTGCCTTCCAGTGTCTTTCATATGCAAACCAATCAATCCAGAGCCCATCCTCCCCACCCTCACACTCGGCACTGCTGTCCACGTGCCCTAATCACCCCAGGGTCAGATACCAGACAACTAGGGACAGCCTCTATACCCCAGAGCACTCTGAAACTATTTAGCCCTAAACCTGGCTTGCCCTGCCTCTCCTGCTTCTCTTGCCCACATTCACTCCTTACTCCCTCCACTTCCATGTGGCCCTGCCTGACTTATGTGCCTCCTGCTTCTAGGAATCTGTGAGCACAATAAATTCCTTCCTTTATGACAGTCATTTCCATGTCTGCATGTCTTCCCATACATGATTAAATATATCCCACATAATCATAGAATTGGCAGCTAAGATTATTCTGTTTTTCTTTCATCCCACCCTGTGTGTTCAGTAAAAAAAAAAAAAGTTTTAAATTACTTTTGTCTCTGGGGAGCTTGAGCAGCTCAGGTGGTTAAGCATCTGACTCTTGAGTTCGACTCACATCGTAATCTCAGGGTCGTGAGTTCAAGCCCTGGGTTGGCTCTATGCTCAGTGTGGAGTCTGCTTGAGATTTTCTCTCTCCCTCTGCCCCTCCCCCACTCACGTAAAGCGTGTGCAGGCTCTCTAAATAAATAAGTAAATAAATAAATAAAATCTTTATTTTTGTCATTTGTCATCTGTCTGGCCCATGTTAACAATACTTAATAAAAGTGATTATACGTAAGTTCCTTTAGTATACAGCCCAAAAAACTGAATTAGTAATTATTTTCTATTATGTGAAAGAGACAGGTCTGATCTATCTGCCAGGTCTCTTCACAGCACACACTGCTTTGCCTGTGCATGGGGAGAGACACACACCATTTATTCTTCCCTAAGCAAGGTGACCGAATGTATATTAGAAGCCCACAAGTGACCTTAATTGGTTACATATGTGTTTTGGAGGTCCCATGTTTTACTGAACTGGAATTGGGGCGTATCTTTGCGGGTCTGGCTATCACATTCATCGACTGTGGAGTTAGTTGGGCAATGCTAATTATTCACTTTGGATCCTCAGGACTGCTTCATAGCTTGCTGCTAAGCTAAGCTTCCCTGCCATTCCTTCTGTCACATCTTCATGTAGCTTCCTGTTTGGCCTCGAAGTACATTCTGCTCGACTAGGAAGCAATAAGGAAGCAGAAGCACTGACAGACGGAGGTCTTTATTGCCTATCAAGGCTTTCCTCCTTCCTTTTCATCTTTTTCTTTGTCAAAATGTCAAGATGGCCTTTTTGGGGGGTTAAAAAGTAGACTGTAAGGCAAGGCCTTAAAGTGTGTGCGTGTATATGAATATATATATTCTTTCAGATATGCACATGCAGACAAGGTCATCAGCACTGAATTTCTGTTTCAGAAGAGCCTACTGAAGGAAAAGCATGTGCCTATTAATTCTGGTTACTGTCAAATATCCAATAGGACAAGTACATGAAATTGAACTAAGCATAAAATTCAAGCAATTTATGATTTGGGATCATATGAAAGAATCAAAATATTAAGTTGTTATAAATTCTTTCAGTGGTCAAAGGTTAATGAAAGCTACAATGGAGTTTCTTCTATCCTGAACTAGTTTTTGTAATGGCATGGCATAGTTTGAATAGGGGTCTGTAAATAAAATCAAGGACTTAATGCTGGCCTATACCCTTTTTCTATGTCTGGCATTTCTGTCAATGTAATAATTTTAAGAATACATGTTCTAACCAGCAGGAGAGTAGTGAACTACTTGATGTGTCTCCACGCCTTCCATGGGAGGATATTCATTCACTCATTCTACAGATATTTATTTATGGAGCAGATTAACTATGTGTCATGGACTATCCCTAAGTGGCTAGCATATAGTAAAGAACAAGACAGAAAAAGTTCTTGCCCCCCTGGAGTTTGGTCTAACAAAATGAGTGACTGTATGAATGAATGAATCAACAGGGTTGATGAAATGAAGTAGGCACAGTTTAGCATATTTCATTGATATGGTTCATTTTTTTCCCCACATTTTAACATCACTGAAATCAGGATGTGTCTTAATATTGATGGTATCTTAAAACTGCTGATAACTTGGCAGTAGTCACAGCACCATTGTCATTTCTCTGCACATGCATAAATTTGGTCACAGCTATTCATTTTGTTATCACTTCTAAATTATGGGCATTGTTGGCACTGCATGTGTTCTGTTTAATTGCCATTTAAATGGTGTTCAAAAAGATTCCACTATGATTTGGCACTGAAAGAAGATGTTCCTGTGTATGCACCACGGCACAGAAACAGAGCAGTGGGGCATAAATGTTATATTACTAAGGGAAACATTTGTCTTTGTTTGGCATTCCCATATTACCTTGCAAAGCAAGATCCAAATGCTTTACCAGATTGAAAAAAGAAAGACACAGAAGCGGAGTCTGTTACAGTGTGTTACTGAGATATATGCAAACCCATTGCCTATCACACTTTGCTTAGGGAAGCAACACTAATGAAGGAACGAGCAGGAAAAAGTACCAAAACCTACGGAAGAGATGGAGGCTTGAGAGCAATGAGAGAGCAGTGTGACTGATTCACACAGTGTCATGGAAGACGACTGTTAAGGTGGCATGCATGTTATAATTGGCAGTATTTTGTCTTCTTGTGTAACATAAAAATGTTATTTCTTATAACTCATGCCATTTTAGATTTGATGAAATATGGAAATAAAAATGGATAGCTAGTTAATGAGAAGTGTTAGAATAGAATAGAGTAGAAGTTTGTTGATACTGGACAGTTTTAAGTTAATGAGGTATCTGCACAAACCCAACTTTAGGCACACTGTGCAGTAGCAATTTGGTATAGATTTGTAGATCACTAGTCATTTTAAAGAAGTCTACATCACTCCTTATCCCCAGCAATGTTTTTGGTATGTTTCCCATTCTCCTCCAAGAGTGTGACAATGAGCAAACCTCATGTTCTACTTGCCCAACTTTAATTAGCGCTGCTACAGTTTTTGGCGGTTTAGAGAATTTAGAGGGGAGGTGCTAGGGCTGTATTCTAAACTCAAACCTTCCGACTGCTGCAGGGGAAGGAGTGAAATAATTAGACAGGAGGGTCCATTTGAAATCTCAAAGCATGCATACGGGACTTTGAGGTTCTTAGCACTAGAGTAACATGAGTAAAATGCCAACTACACGGATATGTTTCCAAGCAGCATATGGCCTCAGCTCAAAAATGCATCTATTTCTCTTTAGGCTTGGTATTTCAAATCATTTTGGAACCAGAGAGAGTTGAAAACTATACCAAGGGAGAGAACACACACACACACACCCCTAGGGAGGAGAAATGAAAAAACAATGGCTGTCAATTATAACACACACAGTTTTTTAGGCACAGCTTCAAAACTTACTGTTTCACAACTGTGACATCAGTTTTTGATACCATTCAGCCAGTGACAACTGCGTTGGTATAAAAGTGAGTAGGTGTGTGGCCACACCCATCGCCAAGATAACAGGTAAATAGGTTTCCATGTGGTAAACATATACGTTCAGCAGTGTTGACAACGGGCTACTCCATATACGTGGCATTTCACACCATGAGAAGGCCTGCTTCCTGCTCCTGGGGCCTATGTTAATTTCCTTTCTGGTCAGCAGTGGAGAATCCAGCAATTCCCTGGACTAATACCACTGTCCCCAGCAACCTTGATTCAGTTTCTCCTTTTCAGTAGGCTGGCCTGTGTCAGGAATTCTCTGACAGTTGGTACAGGAAGATGAATGTGCCAGTGTGAACACTGCAGGGGATGTGTTGCTGCCAACTGGTGGTGTGTACTTATATGTGCAGAGCTAAAACAGACTTGGATGACTGAGAAAGTAGAGACTGCTCCTTAAGTGGCAGTGAGGAAAACACTTGGTCACCTGTCTTCCAGAACCAACTTCTCTGAAAGGACAAGGAGTTTATATGTCTGGAGATTTCCATCTGATTTACATGCTGGGGACTGGGGTTTAGGGGGAATCTGGAGAGTTCCTGAGGCTGCCCTTTGGTGATGGGAATACTTGTTGGGCACAGGCATACAGTGTTAGGTTTCCAGAGGGAGAAATAGTCTATAGAAGTGTTTGAATCCAGGAGGCCAGGAGACATAGTATTTGCCATATTTTGACTTCCCACTACATTATAATATGGTAACTCTCTCTCAAGAGAGGCTGGGAGATAGCACAGGGTAGTGGTAAAGAACATGGGCAGTGAATCAAACAGATCCAGGTTCAAATCCCACCTCTATCACTTACCTGACATATAATCTTGGAAAATTACATAATCTCTTTTGTCTCTGAAACAGGGTGAGTTAATAATATCTCATCAGGTTGACTATGAGATCTAAAGTCACAATTTATGTAAAAACTTAGTGATATATCTGGCATATAGTATATTCTCAATATTTGGACACTGTTGTGTCACCACTAAGGAAGTTGCCTTCTCTTTATGATGTAAATGTTCTTAGAGAAGTTATGTTACGTGGTGTGGGGGTAACTCTTATGGATCAGAACCGGATGTCCATGTCCTTGGCTAAGGGTGTCTCCAGAGCACAAAAATTGGTATTATGAAGTTGTCTTATGGTATGAATATGTCTTGTTTAGAAATGAATAAAGTAAACTTGATAATCCACATATATGGTCAGAAAGGTTGATTAGAATTAAACAGAATCTACATATATTTGTTGAAATCTGCTAATTTCAAGTCAACGGGATATCACACGTTACCACCTCTACTCTGAGCCACTTTACCATAGGCCTGTTCCCACAATCTTGTGTAAAACTCAGTTCTAACTCTAATCATTTCTCTGCATTGGAGGAAGTTTTGTAAAGCAAATAATCCCCACCTAACCCACCTTATTTTGAAGGTTAGAACTTTCTCCTATTCTCAAGTGGGTACACATGTTCTGTATTCTTTGTTCCCACCTCCCATCCTAAGAGCATGGCTATAACTTCTCCTCCCTTTCCTGTGCTCCACAGCACCCGCCCAGTACTCAAGGAAAGTTGAGTGGAAGCATATGGCAATAAGAAACTATTCAAGATTTGACAGAAGTAATCATTGGCACCTTGGACACATTGGTGTTTGGGGATCTTTAATTAAAAGGCCGACTTAAATTTTTGAAGCTCTTAGAGCATAGATATTGGTAGCGCCCATTCTAGGGGGAGAGAACATGGGGGATACTGACTACCTGCTGCACTGTTTTCAAGCCAAAGCCATAAGGTGGGGGCTCTGGATGCCCTGTATCCGAAAGCCTCTCCCTAAGGGGGATTCCCACAGAGTAATTTCCTCAAGAAAGGGCCTGTGTCAGGAATGCTGCTTGGGTCAGAAAGTGGCATGGGTTCCTGCATGCCCATATTCAGAACACAGGCGTCCTCAACAGGGTGCTCTGACTCTCTTTAATGGTGCGGGCCTCAGGGACCCCCGAGTCTGGCTCCTCAAGTCTCAGCATCAAACTTTCTCCTGGAACAAAACCTCTTTCAAACCACATGGAGACAGGAGGAGGATGGAGGATGGGGATGCAGCCAGCTGCTGCCCGGAGACAGCCTTCCTCCCCCCACCCCGCTTCCCTCTGCCCCCACCCTCTTCCTCACGGGGAAAGCGGCCCAGACAGCGCAGCCCCGCCCAGTCCCACCCACCCCGCTCCCAGCCCACCACTCGGTCGGGGGAGCCTAGAGCTTCACAAAGCCACTTGCCGGGCGCTGCGGTGCCCCGGACGAGGGGGAGAGCGGGGCTGGGTACCTTTAGGAAGAGGCCAGGACACCGGCGCCCGAGGACACCCACAGCATCGCCTGCACGCCTCCGCCGCCGCTGCGAGGGGCTACTTCGCTGCGCCGAGAGCCGGATCCAGCGGAGACCGGGTGCCGCCACCGCCGCCGCCGCCTGTGCAGCTCGCGCTCCCTGAGCTGCGCTCCACTCGCTGAGCCCCGGCTCTGCTGCCCGGCGACCGCCACTGTCAAGCGGAGCCCCGCCCCCTGCGCGCCCGGCGAGCCGCGGACCCCCGGGACGCGCCGCCGCCGGGATTGGCTGCGGCAGTCGCTGGCTCCGCCCCCGCGCGCCGCGCCCCTCCCGCGCCGGTGGCGCGCGCGGCGGCCGGCTCCCTCCAGGGGCGCCGCGGGAGGGTGGGGTCCCGGGCTGGGCGAGGCTTCCTGCGGGTACGGCGCGCGCGGAGCCTCCGCTCCTGGGCTCTGCAGTTTCTCTCTTCTCGGCCAGCCCAGAAATCACTAAACGGCCAAGAAGAAAAAGAGGAAACATCTTCTGTAGGGCCCTTCGCGGAGAGGGCAGCAGGCTGCCGCAGTTCTGGTGTGAAATCTTAATGATAGAAAGACATTTATTAAGGAAGCCTAGGAAGGGCTACCTAAGGGGGAGTATTGGATTATAGCCAGAGGGTTTCTTTTGTTTTTTTGTTTTTGCTGGTTTATTTTTTAACCTGAAGGCGCCCTCACACACCGTCTAAACTTCTTCATCTTACGAAGAAAAGAAATCCAGTTCAACAACTTGTCCAAGGTCACAGAGCAAGGAGATTGATTCTCTACCTGAATACCAAATCAAAGCCGCCTCGGGTTTTATTTCTTTTCAGTCATGCGAAGGGATGCATTCTAATATTTGATGCTATGTATATTGTGTAACAAGAAATTAATTAAAAATCCGTGGAGACAGAAAAGTAGATTGGTGGTTGCTAGAAGGTTGGCGGGGTGGGGGGGTGAGGAATGACTGCTAATGGGGAGGATTTTTTTTTTTAGGGGAATGAAAATGTGCGTCACCACTATCAAATCGCATAACCGAGTATACTAAAAAGCACTGATTTTTAGTATACTTTCTGATACGAATCTGAATTGTTTTTCAATAAAGCTGTTACAAAATATATCGAGAGTAATAGTGCTTTGGGTTAACCCACATAAACACATAGTTGGAGTATGTCGCCGTTCTGTTCTTTTTGGGCAAAAATACGTGCATTCATTCATTCATTCATTCACTCAATAAACCATGTCCATCTTTACTAGGGAGTCTGCCAGGGGTACAAAGATTAATAATTAATAATCTCTGTCTTTAGGGAGTTCCCAGCCCATTGAGGGGGCAGTCATTATAGTACAATAAAGTAAATGTTACTCCAGGGAGGTAACCAAAGTGCCAGATTTAGGGTACTAAGACCAACAGAAGGACCTTTGCACAGTCATGGAGGGGCTGGAGTACATGTTGTGTTTTAGCAATGGCTGTGCTAGGTGTGAGAGGTGTGACAAAGTGAAGCTGGACTGTTATTCACAGGACAAAGTTTCACTGTGGATTAGAGCTCAGTTCAAGAGGGACAGCCTAATTAAAAAATGAAAATTGAGTTCCTCTTTGTCTTTCCTATTGCTGGTATAGTGTGTGATTTTGGTGAATGGTCTTGATATAAACCTAGTTTCATTGCCTTATCGTAGGGAGCAATAGTATCGTCAACCGATCTTCATTTATACCTTTATAGTACATAAAGAGCTTTGTGCATGCTTTCCTCTGAAGCTGGAGAAGTTGAGGGGATGTGCTCAAGGCCTTACAACTTCTAAGTGTTGGAGCTGGGATGAAACTCCATTTCCAGGCTGAGTCCCACGTTCTTGACGTTATCAGCCTTGTGAGTTGTGAAGCTTCCTGAGAAGTGCAAAGAACTCTTGAGCTAAAAAAGCTTTTTAAGCAGCAGCAAATGAAACCTGTTTTTACACTTGGAGTTGATCTACTTTTTGATTTGGAAGTAGGAGTATTATAGGTCCTAAGGGGAAACAACAAAGAGCATAGCTAACTGATCCCCGTACTCCTCAGTTGAGTCTGTGCAGGAAAATCATGGATTCTGGATTTATAGAAGAGTGGCTTTGCAACTGGAAAAATGGAGGCTACCTATTTGTATTGTCAAGTATACAGCTGTCAGCACACCAACAGTACTTTCCCTTTCCTCCACCTTCCCTTTCATCCCTCATGGGACTGTGAGTACCTTTTGAAAGCAAGTACCCAGCTTTGTTAATTTCCTTACTTCCCTTCCCCTATTCTGCATCCTCATCCATCCTTCTCCCACCCCCTTCCCCATCCTCTTCCCAGCCTCAGAGCCTGGGACCCAGTAGCCCTTCCATGAATGTTTGTTCAATGTTCAATGTTGTTTTATCAGCAAAAAGGGAATCATTTTTTTCCCACACTAATTGTTTATAGTGCTGACATACATTATGAAATTTGGATATTAATTGGCCCATATAGCACATACATTCTAGAGCTTTTGAACATAGTTGTAAGAACATTACAGAATTAATACCTCCCACATTTTAACAAGCTGTGACTTGAACTCTAAATCTAAATGCCTGAAATTTAAGTTAGTTTCAATCTAAGAAAGCACATCATTAATATTTTAATAGTAAATAAGCTAAATACTTGAGAGCAGAATAATTTTAATAATTATTATAGAATTTTTTATCTCTCTGAGGAGATCACTTATTAGTAGTTTTAAAGGTCTTTGAAATCTTTTCTAAGTCTTCCTTGTTTCTTTTCCTTTTTCACTTCCTCCTTTTAGTCTAATTTTAATCTTTCACAGTATTCTGTTTTCTAATTAACACCTCAGCATTACAATACTATTTTCTGTTAAATTTCTGTGTAAAAATCTAGGGAATCCAAAAGAATGGGGCGAAGGGGTTGCTGATCTCCCAGGAGTCTAAAGCCTGGAGAAAACCAGCAAGAAGCCCGTAGCTATTTCTCTTGCAAGAACAGATGTTGTCCCTCCCTGAGGAGTTATTATGGGTTGGAAAAAATGAGATAATGATAATAAACAAGCTACTTTGTGAATGTTATCAAATATCATCAGCACCAGCCAGATAGATCCCTGAATAAGTATTCTTTACTGATGAAAGTAAAAGTTGATGAACATGACAGTTTTCTAAATATATTCAGAAAAAAATAATTTGAGCAAAAGGACCAACATAATAGGGCCACACATGATAGGGTGCGGGCTGGCCATCAGCAGTCAACCTTACCCCAGAGCCATGGCTTTGCTGCCTTCTCGGTCAGCCTTCCTCCTCTCCAGGTCACATGGCAGAGTTATTGGGACAGCAATCGACTGTCCCTTAGGATATTTATGGGACCTGTTTTATGGGTGAAAAGCCAACCAAAGATAGGAGAAAGGGAGGAACCAAAATACTTCCCTGCTTAGCTGTCTGCCAGATCCTGGTGTTTTTAAATCAGCTAGCCCTGGGGTTCCTTGCTGTTCTAGGAGCATCAACTTGTGGCAAAATGTCAGGAAAGGAAAGATACCAGCAGATCATGATTACAAAGGTATGTAACCTGATGAAAAGTAATAATTCTGTAGCTAGTATAAATGGGAAAATTATGAAGGTTTTTTTTTTTTTTAAATCAAACATAATGCTACAACTGCATACTCTAAACAATTAATAGTGGGAAACTATCCCCTAGCTCAGGCAAGAACACTTGATTCTGTCTGATTAGGGAAAGCATCATGATGAGGGTGGATTTTTGAATTGACAGTGAGGGGTGTGTGAGGAACACTAGTCAGAATGAGAGGAGGAGGCATTCTGTGTGGAGTGAACAGCACCTGGAAAGTCCCAGGGTGTGCATATGTGTATGGTTTCAGAAAAGAGCAAGGTGACTTGTGGATGAAATGTGGAGGGGATAGAAGTCTCTGTTTATCTAAACTGTGTATAGTTTCTCTGCCTTTGTGTATTTGCAGATTCTCTACTTCCACCTCCAGGAAAATAGATACATATTTGAGAGAGAAAAGAAACAGGTTTGAAGTAACTTAGCTGTTACCATAGAGAACAAGAAAATAAAAATTTTCACAGTATGTGAAAGGAAAGTCAAGCATGATATATAATTATTTGGAACAAACCACTAAAAAGACTCTTCAGTAGAATAAAGAAGAATAGTTATCCCAAAGGAAGCTACTGTTTTGACATTTAACTGGGAAGATATCCAAAAATTTAGACTAGGAGTATAGCCCTTGCTTTTCTTTTGGAAGACTTCATAGTGATTATTCAGAGAAGCTGATGTTTGTAATTCTAGTTACCTTCAAATGATAATAAAATAATATAAAACAAAATCCGATGGATGCATATATAAAGGAGACTGACACTGAAATAATTTCTATCTTTTTAATAAATGACTTGATGCATTTTCTTAACATAGCTAAACTTCCCTTAGAAATGAATCTTAATAATCCTTTTTTATTTCTTACTTCTTTTTGTTTACTTACTAGACTAGTTGAAATGGTTCCATTTCTTTCCTTTATTTTTTTTTTTTCTGTCTCCTGGCATGTAAGAATTATATTTCATGGCAGTAGGAGTAGCTTAGAAGGAAATTACCAAGGTGTTAGTTTTTGAAGAATCTGGAGGAATGAAAGTATGTCAGGAAGATGGGAGAAGATCGAATTTAAATCCAATTTTCCTAAATAGAATGAGGTGTGTAGTTTGTGCAAACTACTGATAAACTTGATCAGGATTCTGAGTGAAGGTCTAGATCAGGTTATTAAAAGTCTAGATATGAGCACCTAATAGAAAGTAAGGACCACCAGAAACCAGCAGAGATTATTGAAGAACAAATCATGTCAGATTAACCCTTTGGATTTCTCCAGGTTACACTGATAGACCAGAAATTTATTAGACTAATGCTAATTGTCCCCCAGTATCTATTTGCCCCATTTAATTTTCACTAGAGGAACCCCCTGTGTTTTAGTTGGAAACATGGCAACTTAGTTAAGATTCCAATGTAGCTGGGTGTGGCCATGTGACTAGCTTTTTCCTGGCCAATGGGATGTGAGGAGGAGTGATGTGTCCCACCTCCCAATGGCTTCCCTTCACTTCCTCCTTCCCTTTCCTATAGACAGTAGTGGTGAGGAAACTTCACCCAGGTAGTGAGAACAACACTCAGGGGATGGTGTAACAACAACATGGAGGGTCCCTGACTCCCTCAGTGACTTCATGAAGAAAAGCCACCTATTCCTCTCCATACCATATATTAGAATAAGTTCATTTTGTTTCAGCCACTGCCGTTTTGAGTCTCCATGTTATAGAAGCTTAGATTATAGCCTAATTAATAAAATATGTGAACTTCAGTAATACATTTGCTTAGTCTCTTATGATATACTTCTATACAAAGAGAAGAAATGTGTATAAGACAAATATTTGAATTTGTAGCTGGAAGATAACCTTACTCAAATTGAACTCACAGTTATGGTGTATTACCATGAAAGGATCCAGATTAAAATCAGACAAGGGATGGTCTGGGTCAGAGTCCAGGAGAGTTCCATGAATAGATCTGCTATATGTCCTCTCCCACTGGAGTCCTGGACAGCATTAACTCCTCCCAACAACAGTATGTGACAATATGCACTGAGTATTGCAAATCAGGGAAACTTACCAGAGCTTTGTTGTCTGGATTTATTATCGGGGCTTGTTCACATAGACCTGCAAAGCTGACCTTAGCATCCAGCCCCTCCAGAGGTAGAGCTGATACTGCATGGCCCAAAGCCCCAGCCATAAATCACATTATTAGACTATCTTGTGTGGCCCAAGGTTCCCAGATAAATAAAGACATGTTTATCTGATAGGGCATTTCAAAGGTCTATAGATCACCATCCAGGAGCTGAGAGCAAAGACCAGATCTCTTTTTGGGTAGGGTTAATTTTTTACTGCACAACAGGTTTAAATCCATTGCAATTTTTATTATTGAAGTCCAAACCATGCCATCTTTGACCAAGGTGAGCCTCTTAAATTGGTTCCTGAGTCCTTATGAGAAGATTTATTGATCTTGGATATGTGCCTTGATTTTTTTTTTTTCAATATCACAACATACTCCATGCTCATCTAGTTTCTTTTGGAATAAGTATTTGAAGACCATAGTCTGTATGCTAGGAATTTTCGTTGTTATTGGGTTAATTATTGCTTCTAGGGATTTTCAGTGGACAGAGTTAAAATGATATATGTTCTACATATTATATATAGAATAACATATACATAATAAAGATCAATTTCTTATGAGTATCATACTGATATTTACAATTGAAAAAAGTACTACAGGACTTTTACTCAAGTTCTTCCATATTAAAAAATATGTCTTTCTTACACACTGAGAATTCTGGTTCTCAAGGACCAACAGAGAGGATATTAGAATTACAATATTCCCTAATTATTCACTTGTTTTATTTATAAACACACACAAAATAATACTACTACTAATGGTATTATTAGTACTACTGATATTAAGGATAATGCTACTAACAGTATTATTAGTACTGCTGATTCTAAGAATAATGCTACTAATAGTATTACTGCAGTATGATTACTGAAAGCAGTTAGAATGTGTTTCCATATGCTTTCCCCAATGTTCCCCCAAATTGTTTACAGGTCCTATATCTACATTGCTGGAGTATAGGACCTCCACATACTCTACTTTCTCTTTTAGACATCATTTAGTCTTAGTTGTATAAGAAACTATACATTCAATGTTCACAACCAGTAATATGACAATGTCTCTCCAGTCATTTTGGTTATCTTAACCTCATTCTTTCACAGATTCTTTAGGAAGAGCTCACAGAATAATGTTCCCTGATCTCTTGCATGTTGATAACATTTTTCTATGCTATTTCTACCTGAAAATCAGTTTTGCTGGATATAAAATCCTTGGCTCAAATCATTTTCCTTGAGTACTTTAAATATGTTACTCCATTTTCTTCTGGCATACAGCAGAGCTTTTGAGAAGTTTGATGACAATCTAATCTTTATTCTCCTATAAATCATCTGTTCTTTTTTGTCTAGATGCCCAAGGACATTTTTTTCTGTCTCCTTTGTCTAGTAATTTTACTAGAATAGATCTCAATGTTGGTTATTCTGGCCTATCCTCTCAGGTACCAAGTGTGCTCTTTTAATATGTAGTTTCAACTCTTTTTAAAAATTAATTTCTGGAAAGTTTGCATAAATAACAGTCTTTAGAGTTTGTTCTATTCTCCTGTCCCCCTCACTATACTTCCTCCCAACCTATCCACGCCCAGATACTCCTATTATCTACGTTGTGTCTTCTTTGCCTATCTTCAAAGTTTATCATTATCTCTTAATTTTCTTTTATATCTCTTTCATTTTATTCTGGAGTGCAAGTTACTTAAATTTTAAATATTACCTGTTATGTTTATTTGTTCTTGAGTTCCTTTTAGTTTAGTTTTTATTTATGAAATTACTTTTATAAAATTTCTAATTCCTTCCTCAGTTCTGTCTTTTATTCTGAATTTTTCTAATTTTTATTTTTCTTGTTCTTGCATTATTATCCTAGTATTTTAGCTTGTCTTGAAATAATAGGTTATAGTTTGGGCTTGTTCTGGAAGCATGTCTATCTGGCATGCTTTCATTGTCTGTACAGATAATATTTCGCTCCTTATTCTTTTTTTTTTTTTTTTTACAATAACCTTGCATTGAATCTGACCCCAGTATTTCTCTGTTGCTCATTTTTATGTGAAATTAGTTTTCTTGAATTGTTAGAAGGAAAAGTTCAGGAAACCTTTCTAACTTTACAAAACTCCCTTTTATTCTTTCTTTGAAGTGTTGTAAATTAACAACTTTATTTATAATATTTTCTGGCACTGTTCCTCTCTCCCACTTCTCTGGACTGACTCTCTTTTCATATCTACTGTGCTCTGCTTATTTGAATTTCCTCTCAGCAGTGTCTCCTTGGGAGCTTTGGCTGGTCAATTTTGAGACTGTTCCAGCCCCTTCAGACTTCTTTACAGTGCACCCCTTGCACTCAGTAGCTACTGGAGTGGGCAGAACCTCTCTCAGGTTCAGCTATGTTTTCAGGTTGGCCTGCCACACTTTCTGGCAAGTATTTTTGGACTATATTGGGATTTTCTTTTCTTGGCTCCATCAGATATCCCATTACTCCCTTCTGCCTCTTGCTGCACAGATGCTTTGTCATAAATGTTGTCCATGGGTTTTCAGTTTTGCTAACCATTTACTCAGTCTGTTTTTATAAGGAATTTCAGAAAGTTTCAAAATATATGACAATAACACCACCATCATCTAGCAATAATCTTAAGGTTCTTCTGTGGTAGAATCTCTAGTATTGATAATGAGAAGTAGTAACCTAGTAGATATCCTCAGCTTGGGCTATATCAGCCTACTCAGGCTGCCATAACAAAGCACTTTGCATTGTGTGGCTTGAACTACAGAAATTTATTTCTCACAGTTCTGGAGGTTGGGGAGTCCAAGGTCATGGTGCTGGCCAATTTGGTTCCTGGTAAGGGCTCTCTTCCTGGCTTGCAGATGGCCGCCTTTCTTGCTCTATCCTCACATGGCCTTTCTACATGTATGCATGTGGAGGGGGTGGAAGAGGAAAGAGAGATATCTTTCTTTCTTCCTTTCTTTATAAAGCTACTAAATCCCCCACCCTTGTGATCTAATGTAACTCTAATTATCTCCCAAAGACCTCATCTCCAAATAACCTCACTTTGGGGGAAACAAACATTCAGTCCATCCCATGTGTTTTATAGAAGGGTTATAGGTGGTTATCAACTTCATAAAACATTTATATTCAAAATTTTATATAGATGTGTTCATGTTTCTAGGAAGAGTCTATTTCTCGCTGAAATCTGAAGGGATCACTGACCCAAATTTTTAAACCATTTTCATAAATTATGAGATCTTTGAAAAGAGCACATCTTATTCCCCTTTTCAAAATGTGAATATATGAATGAACAAATGTTTCTTCTTTTTTATAAGATATACTGAAGGGTGATTTGACAAGATAAAAAATTGGCTTCCTTTTTTTGTTACTGATTTATTTTGTTTTTATGGGAATTTGAGTTTGCAGAACAACTGTAAGTACATTTGCCATGCAAATACAGGGTCAGCCACAGAGAATATGAGAATGATGAGGATGGGAGACAGGAAATAATATAAGTATATAGGTGGGCAAATGGAAATCTTGTAGGCAAGCTAAAGACTAGAATTCCTGCCATATTTTTGCCTTTAAAAAAGTACTTTTTTTTTTTTTTTAGAGAGAAAGAGAATGGGCACTTGGTGGGGGGGAAGGGGGTACTTGTGGGGGAGGGGTTGAGGGAGAGGCAGAGAGAGACTCTTAAGCAGACTCCACACTCAGCACAGAGCTGGATGTGAGGCTCAGTCTCACAACCCTGAGATCATGACCTGAGCTGAAATCTAGAGTCGGGCATTCAACCGACTGAGCCATCCAGGTGCCCCTAAAGAACTACTCTTGCCAGGTTATCTTGGACCACTTAATATGATAGCAGTTTCTTTATTTCTTTCAAAGGATGTCATTCTAGTGATGAAATAAAACTAGAGGAGCTCCAACATTAATAGTAAATGCAATAAATGCAATGTTATCCCAGGTCGGGTTTGGAGTCAGGGTGAAGTATTTTCTGGCAGATTTAAATCATCTTAGCTAGTTTTACAAATTCAGTTCTCATTTCCAGCGAACACTATTCTGCTTTTGTCAGGTTAAAAGATATGTGACTGCTGGAAGAACATGCAGATGTTATACTGTAAAAAGCAACTGCAGTGTTTTCAGCTCTAGGCAGGTTCCCGAGGCCTTGGGCTCTGCACCCATAGCCTTCAGTGTGATTCAGAGCTAGGACTCATTGAGTTACCAGAGCTGACAGAAATTAATCCTCAGGAATGTTAAAAATAGGTAGACCAAACCCTGGAGCTCTGCTGATAAAATAAGGTATATACTTGTTGACTAGGCAGCCCAGGGCACTCATGTGAGATTGACCAGCAGCTAAGGCCTGGAGAGGGCAAGATGGGGGCAGTGTCATCTCCATATGTGTGCACAGTGTGAAAAGATCCAACAGCAGCCTGCTTTTCCCTTAACTAGTCAATGAAGTGAATCAGGTTAAACTCAATTCAATAGCCTCCTTAAAGACAGAGGGTAAAGTGCAGCTTGAGGGATGTGAATGAACAAGGCGGGCGGGGGGGTGGGGGGGTGTGGGGAATTCCCACGTGGGTTGGGATTTAGATGTTGAAAGTCTGTTAGTATGTGAGTCCAGGTTTTTTTAGCACCATATGGTAGCATTATTCTCAGCTTCTTTCTTGCACACAAAAGTCATGAAACCCTGCACATTTCTTGCGAGATGTTTGTGTGTGTGTGTGTTTCATTAACTGTTTTCTCTAGACATTATATTTTTAGGAGGTGTATTTCTGTAATTGTGTTTTTTTTTTTTTTTAAAGATTTTATTTATTTATTTGAGAGAGAGAGAATGAGAGACAGAGAGCATGAGAAGGAGGAGGGTCAGAGGGAGAAGCAGACTCCCTGCCGAGCAGGGAGCCCGATGCGGGACTCGATCCCGGGACTCCAGGATCATGACCTGAGCCGAAGGCAGTTGCTTAACCAACTGAGCCACCCAGGCGCCCTGTAATTGTGTTTTTAAACCAATACCTACCAAGTTCTTTAGTAAGAGGGCTCTCAGTATTTTATAGTTAAAGCTTCCAATTTGAGGTCACAATTAAATACCCACTAAAATTACAAATGTGTAATTTTCAGGCACATGTTGAAAATATACTCAAATTATAGATTTTGAAGCCAAAGAATATAGCTTTCATGAATTTGGACATGTTAAACAATTAGTTATTATGAATAAAAATGAAATTCTCAATACCTGTTTGCTTAGAAAAAAAAAGTCAATTTTAAACTCAACTAAAAATGAAATTGTAATGAATGGGAAGTCAACTGTTGCCTAATTTGTATGAACTAGATTAACATATTAATTCTTTTATTATAATCTATTTACATATCAGAGCATAAATTTTTTAAATCTTAGAGGAATATGTAATTATAGAGTATTTTTTTTTCCCAAAAAAAGTCTTAATTTCCCTAAAAATAGGCATGGAAAGAAAAAATTGCAAACCTCATCTAAAGCAAAATATATTTATATCTCTTTGCTATTTCAATATCTGAAAATTCCTAAGACCTTAAAACAAACAGAAAATGATATTTGTTATAAATTTTGTTGCTTTATTATTTAGTGGTCATTCTTCATTGATTTAATCCCTAAAAGACCAATCATTTTATTTCTCCAAATATAACTTAGGAAAATGAATTATTATATAATTAGGGGATAATAATATTGAACTCATGAATAATATAACTGCTTTTTTTTCTATAGTTTTTTTAGAAATATTAAGATAAAAGAAACAGTGAATTTTTATTTTATTCATTTCTTTGTTAGTCAATATTGCTGATAGTTACATGTTACTAAGACAGAGTTGTAACTGTAGAAAATCTATGGCTAAACTACTCAGGGTATTTAGTCTTTCAGCATTTAGTTCATTCTCTAAGTTGATTAAATCTAAGTTTTAGTCCTGCACAATCAAATCATACAGACAGAATTGAAAATATAGTTTTTATTTTGATAGAGCACGCCTTTGATTTTTCTAGAAAATGAGATGTGCAGGCATCTAGGATGAATAATGCCCAAGCATGTATTTAAAGTACTTTTAGGTATTGACTTTTAAATCATATTTCAGAAACATTATAGTTGTGCTTACAAACACAGTAACAGACATCTCTGTGGCATTCAGTAATAGCTGATGGATCAGAGAAATAATGTACTTTATTTTGAAAACAATTTAATGTCAGATATGCATCATAATATACACTTGGATTTACATTATTTGATTAATAGACAACTATGTGGAAATATTCCTACTCTACAATCTAAGAAATTTAACTTTTCTGTGTCAGTTATTAGGAAAGAGAGAATAAATCAACAATTTGGCTTTATTTTATAATACCCACTGGGTGCCTTGACACAATTGAATTTTTCCTGTAAATGCTGTTTCTAAATTGGAAAATAAATACTCAGCTAAAAATAAATACTAAGAAAAAAGATTACTAAAAATCATACAATTTATTTTCTGCTTATAAATATTGAATCTTAAGACTATGAAAAACTGAATTATTTCTTTCTTGCAGTTGATAATTATTAATTTTGAAATCTAATATTAAGCAAAAGTGAATAGTACTCTGATCTTGAAAAACTCAAGTTATTGCTTTTGTTTTTATTAAGTCTTGTATTTTAATGTTATTTTCTTTTTTATTTTAATTCTAGTTAGTTAACATACAGTGTAATATTAGTTTCAGCTATACAATACGGTGATTCAACACTTCCATCCAACAGCCAGTGCTCATGATGACAAGTGCCCTCCTTAATCCCCATCACCTATTTCACCCATTCCCCCTACCGACCTCCCCTCTGGTAACCATTTTGTTCTCTATAGTTAAGAGTCTATTTCTTGGTTTGTCTCTCTCTCTCTCTTTTCCCTTTCCTCATATGTTTTGTTTTTTAAATTTCACATATGAGTGAGATCATATGGTATTTGTCTTTCTCTGACTTATTTCTTAATGTTGTTTTCTTTATGGAGTGACAATTCAATGAAAAAGTCCTTTAGCAATGAAGTCCATGATAATAAAATTGACCAAATTTGACAAAATTATTTTAGAAGAAAATATAGGGAGTAAGCTCCTTGACACTGGTTTTGGTAATGATCTTTTTTTTAAAATTTGATACCAAAAACAGAAGTAACAAAAGTGAAAACAAACAAGTGGGACTATGTCAAACAAAGAAGCTCTGCACAGCAAAGGAAATCATCAACAAATGAAAAGGTAACCTACGGAATCGGAGAAAATATCTGAATATCATATATCTGATTAGGGACCAATAATCAGAATATATAAAGTCTCATACCACTCAATAGTAAAAAAAACCAAACTATCCAATTAAAAATTGGGCAGAGGAACTGAATAGATGTTTTCCCAAAGAAGACATATGAATGGCAAATAGGTATGTGAAAAGGTGCTCAACATCCACTAATTATGAGGGAAATGCAAATTAAACCAGAAGGAGATATTATCTCTCACATCTGTTGGAATGATGTCATGAAAAAGAAAACAAGAGATAGCAAGTACTGGCAAGAACGTGAAGAAAAGAGAACCCTTGTACACTGTTAGTGGGAATGCAAATTGGTGCACCTCTATGGAAAACACTTTGGAGGTCCCTCAAAAAATTAAAAATAGAATTACCATATGATCCAGCAATTCCACTTCTAGGTATATATCCAAAGGAAATGAAAACAAGATATCAAAAAGATATCTGCACTAACATGTTCACTATAGCATTATTCATAATAGCCAAGACATGGAAACAACATAAGTGTCCATCAATAGATGAATAGATAAAAAAGATGTAGTGTATGTATACACTGGAATATTATTCAGCCATGAGGAAGAAGGAAATCCTGCATTTGCAACAACATGGATGAATCTTGAACACATAATGCTAAGTGAAATAAGCCAGAAAAGACAAATATTGTATAATATCACTTATATATGGAATCTGAAAAAAAAAAAAAAAAAACAAGAAAAAACAGTAGAAGAAGAAGTCAAACTCATAGAAACAGAGAGTAGAAAAGTGGTTGCCAGGGGGTGAGAGGTGGGGGAAATATGGAGAGATTGATAAAAGAATACAATGTTAAAGAAAAATAATAAAAAAAAATCCCAAAACAAAAATTGGCCAGATTTAAAACATATACCCATACATTAATCATATGAAGCACAACTACGTGCATATGTTAGCAAGGGAAAATATATATCTCTTTGAACCACATTTATGTTTTATATCCAAGTAGGAGGTGGACAAGGCCATTCTGGAATATGTGAAAGTTGGTGAAACCTGTCTCCCCAGTCCCTATTTTCCCATTTTCTACTTCATTCATTTCACTGAATGAGTGAATGACTGTTCCTTTTAGTCATTTTGGATGCTCAGGACTTTTTGGGAACATCAGTGATATGGTCCTTATATTTGCCAATTCATAAGAACAAAACAAGGGCTTGGCCACATTGGCCTTTATGCTTTGGGTGTCCTGAGATCCAGAGCTCTGGGTTTGCATATGCCACAGGACATAAGAAGCAAGTGGTGAGAGTGTTGTTTGTAGTGGTACTTGATGAACTCCTCACTGGTGCTTTCTACTTAGGGTTGTGGCTTTCCAATATGTCTCCCTTCACTTCCAGGCCGTCACCTCCTCTCTTGAGTTTCCTTTGCTCTGCTGATCAGCCTCCCAAATACTTGTACTTTTTGCATAAGACTTCTACCTCAGGAAATGCAGAATGATTCTGTTGCCTAAACTGGGGGCATTTAAAATCTTTATGATTTTTTAAAACATAAAAGTTAAAATATTGTGAATGTATTTGTGTACTTACACTTGTTACTTAGTTTGTGGGTGGTACTCAGTACTTTAGCATATAATTGTTCTCATGTGTAGGGCACTGCTCCTTTAATTTTCTCATTTTGGCACATTTATCCTTCAGAACTGCCAGATCAGAGGACATCATCATTGACAGACACTGAAATCCTCTCTGTTCTCAAGCCAAGTTTACTACCAGACTAATGGGAATTAAAGGAATCAAAAAGGCTTTGGCAAGATATTATCGACATTCCCAGAACTTTAAAGGAAGGAACTAGCAGGTAGAGGGCCTCTACATCAAAAGATTAGGTCTGAGAAGAGCTCCTCAGATTGGGGTGAAGGTGGTCATTTGGTGGTAGTTATCTCTGCTCCCCCAGCCAGCTGGAGTCTGGCTCTCCTTAACTGTCAAGTGAGAAATCTCTGCCATTAACATCATAGTAGCAAAATGGTTCTCATGGATCATTTGTCTCTAGGGGGTTATTATTAACATGCCCATGTCACATGTTCTGTGGAAGCAGTTGGATGGTGGTAAGACTTAAGGGAGAAAAATAAATCAAGAGGAGGATAAGGAGTGTGAGGGCTGGAGCAGAGGGCATGAGAACCCACCAACTATTGGAGTTATGAATGGGGGAAGGAGTACATGCTTTGGGTTGGGGGATGGAGGCAACATAAAGATGGTGAGTCAAGGATGACCAAGTTAAAATGAGGAGTTTGGGAGGCCAAGAGATTGCAAAGGGTGGAAACCTTCACAGAGCTTGGTAGATCCTAAGGGAGAGAAAAAACAGAGATAAATAGAAGAAAAGAAGGGATACTCAAACCAACTTTGCTTTTTTCCATTTTTCTTTCAGTTTAGCCTAAGCCTTTTTATATTTACTATCAAACTGACCCTCACCTTCTCTATTAATTATTTATTGATATTTCCAGGAAAAATGAGAATAATTTGCTCACTCCTGTTCACTGCTTTGACGGAGCAGCTCCACTTTCAACAGTTAGGTTTTGAATAGGATATGCTTTGTTCTTGTGCTGGAAAAGAGTTAAAAGAAAGATCTCCGCCTTAGTAAAGGGAAAATGTTTTAATTTTTAATTAATAATGTATTTTTCAGTGAATCAAAATAAGGAACTTAAAGATCTTTGAAGGTTGCTGAAGGTTATAGAGAGGCAAAGGCCTTCATTATATTCCCTAATTTTTATTTTGTAGCAACCATTTGTAATTTTTGAATTTTGAATCGAATTTTTACATTAATCTGAGACTATTTCTTTCTCTGAGAGAGAGAAAGAGAGAGAGAGAGAAAAAAAAAGAAATGTTTGTAGTGAGACAATCTGCAGTGGTAGATGTTGTTCACTGGACACCTTAGTCATACCAACTGAACACAGGACTTGGTGGTCAGAGGCAGTAGGCATAACTTCTCAGGCATAACTGACACTTTTCAGTGAAGAGTTGTCATCCCCATGTCCAATCTCCACATTATCAGTCTCTCCTTCTGTCACAAATTGAAATGTTGATCACTCTTTTGATTTCCAATTGAACTACTTACTATCTTTCAAGAGAGTCTCCTAATGATTATGAAGGAACTTCACAAGCAGAAGAAAAAATGAGCCAAGGATTACTTACAAAGTTCTCTGGTCAAGATGGACTGAAACATTAGCGATATGTCCCCTACCCCCTAAAACCATTTGACTATGACTTTCTACACATTCACAGGACTTAGGGCCCATTTATCTCCTTTATATCCATCCCTAAGTGTCTATCTATCTTCAACTCTCTCATGTCCTTCCTTTATATCCAAGATGACAGGCTTTCATGTAGCCTGGGGCCTGGGTGTATAGTCATCAATTATTTTACTCAGAATGTTTGTAATAAGTTGTGTGGGGTACATTGACATTCACTCAGAGTTTTTGATTTTTGACATCTCTTTTGAGCCTTAAAAAGTTAATTCCAGCCAGATGTCAGAATAGTCCAGAAGAGTATTATTCTAGAGTGATCTGAATAGCTTAATGTTGAGAAGGATGGACTTACAGAACAAGCAAAGAAAAAGAAAAAAATAACTTCAGAATCTATTGAATAATAATCAATCATCTAATCTCTTGTACTCTGTAGAATGCTTTCCACAGACATATATTATCTTGTCATTAAGTTTTCATGATAACTACCCTGTGAGAAAGATGGGGAGGAATAATTCATGTCTTACAAACGTTTGAGGTTCAAAGAGTACAAGTCTTATTCAAGATTACACCGACTTTCTGTGGCTCATCTGGAACTTGAACCAGATTTTTTGATGCCCAGTGTGAGATTTATGTTATATTTCCACCCAACATTCTGGCAAACTCATATTTCCTTCATGGTATGTCACAGGTTGGGATCTCCAAAAAGTAGACCCTCAGACAGTTTAATTCAGGGGTCTTTATTAGGGTACCCTCAGGATCAACACCTGTGGAAGGGATAGGAAGGAAGCAGATAAGGCAGAGAGGGAGAAGTGAACTGGATGCAAAAGAGCAGCCTTGGCTGATGCCATGGGGAGCACTGGATCTGAGGTGACTCATCAGAGCTGTAAATGCACTGGGCCGAAATGGTCAGCCCACCTCAATCAGTTATTGATGCCAGCCACCCTTGGGAGAGCAAGTGTTTAGGCTGGTGGTTCTGGAGATGAAGTGGTCCTTGAAGAGGCTGACAGCTGAAGGTTGCTCACTTTATTCACAGCAGCTGGGACACCAAGTCCTGCCTTAAAGGGCCATGTGGGCAGGTGGGGGGCATATCTGTTTAGCCACTACAGAGAACAACTAGGAGTTGCAGCTGTGACTCATTCTGCTTAGCTTCCCCCTGCAAAACAAACAAACAAACCAAAAACCAAAAACCAAACCAAACCAAACCAAACCAAACCCAAAAACAAACCCTGTAGTGACCTTAACTTCAATTAGAATTTTTGAAGAATATTTGCTACTAATGGCCATATATATCAACAGAAAACTCTAGTCTACATTCAGCAAATCTCACCGTTTTAGTTTCAGCTTTGCTTATTTACATTCCAAAAGAAAAGTACTAAGCCTTACATAGGTGTTAAAAAAGAGTCAGAAGAGAAGGCTTTATGCTCAACGTAAGTCCACTGCCAAGAGCACAAGCCCTGATCCCATTGTTAGTGTGCCCTCACGCTTCTTAGACCTAGTGCACTTGTCAATCACCTGGGGAGCTCGGAAAATGCAGGCTGTGCTTCAGTAGGTCTGAGGTGGGGCCTTGATCCTGCATTTTTATTAGATTCTCAGCTACTGCTAATGCTGCTGGTCCTCTAACCACAATTATTACCAAGGTCCCCCAGGGAAATTTCAAATCTGTCTTCAGGGGCAAAGGAAAATCTACCTTAGATAAGCTGATGGAAAGTGATTTGATTGCATGCCACCAATTAGCATCTGCCATGTTCGCTAATTACTACCTGTCAGGGATTTTTCCTCTTGGAATGATTCATGTGTGGTGAGACAGAAAGGAGTTATGACAAAGAAACTGTATTGACATTTACTTTGTGTAACTTAGCCTGATTTCAAATCTGATTTCAAAATCATGGAGGCTTTCTTTCTTTATTTCAGTTTTATTGCAAGATAAATCTTTCAGAGAGAATAACTGTCCTGAAGACAATTAAAAATTGACTTCTGTGTTGTTACTCTTTAATATTAAGGTATAAATTCTACCTTAACCAAAGATTTGGGGTCCTTTCCAAAATGTGTATTTGGCAACAAATTAACATAGGGCCTTTCTTTTCTAGTGTTCAACGTACCTCTGTTATAGTAACAATCTTACAGCATAGACAAGGAGAACTGTAGGGAACTTCAAATAGCACACCACCCACATCCTAATTTTCAGAAAAGGTACAATGTTCACATAGCTATTTAAAAGGAAAGCAAGAACCAATACTTTGGTTTCCTGGCTCTCAAACAGCCCTCTTTCTAAAATGTTATGCCTTTATCATATTCCTGCAGAATTCTTGTGGATATTCACCCTCCCCATTGGTAGATGGGAAGGCTGATTTTTTTTTTTTATAGCCTATTTGTGTCAGATTCAGAAAGAAAATCAAGTATTTATTCTTCTTATATTGTCATTTTCTCATTCTAGTCGTACCACTTACACTAAACTAAAAAACCATGTCTAGTAAATGAACCTGAGGCAGCCTTTATTTATGAATAAAATAATAACTAATGTGTATTTTGAGTACTTTCTATATTCCAGATACTATTCTATGTGTTGAAATATACTAATTCCTTTAACTTCAAATCATCTAACTTGAAGGGGTGAGGAAACAAGCACAATAAGATTCAAGAGATTTGGCAGAGCTCAAGGAGCTAGGAATTGGTGGAGCCAGGATTTCAATCCAGGCAGTTTGGTTCCAGACCCTATTAACCTTCAGTCTGCAACTGAGAAAATTAATGAAAGGAAACCTCATTGAGAATGGAGTTGGGAGGCCAGTAGGGGTCCTCTCACGCTCTACCACTCCTTGTCAATTGCAGACCCAGTAGGAAAAGAGGCACCTTGCACAGGGATACTACTTTATCACCCCAGCAGGAGAAAGCAAGGCTTTCTTCCTCCCCCAGCAACAGTCTAGCCAATGAAAAGCCACTATACTTCAACCTTCCAGTTTACTCCAGTGAGCTTTTTGTTTATAACAGCCCTCCCAACTCCCAACTTTCTTCTAGAAGAGTGTTCCTCTCCTTTGCTCTCAGTACCTGCTTGTGGTTTGCTGTAGCTTGCTTGTGACAAAATTGCATGTCTCTGCTACTCCTGAATAAACTTATTTTTTGGCTGGTAAAATAACTGGCAGTTTTATTTTTTTAAGATTATCACAATTATGTCACCTGTAGGATCTGGTTACCACACAAATGGCCTTTGCCATAGTGATAACTTCAGCTGTGTGAGAAGTAATTTATAATCCAGTGGGAATAAATTCCAGATAGTTTCCTGAGAGAAGGTCTTCATAGGGTGGAAAGGGAAGAGACAGTGGGCATCTGTGGGGTTTTGGGAGCAGGCAGCTGCAGCATTCTGACAGATGGAGTAAAACAGGCTAAAGAGGCTAACAGAACCAACAGTAGCCTCTGCTCTTCTCCAGTATTTCCCAGCATTGGTGGTGTGGTGGCTGTTATTAGCTTCCTGTGGCTGCTACACCAAATGACCACAAAGTGGGTGGGCTTAAAGCAACAGAAATTTATTTTCCTACAGTTGTAGAGGCTAAAAGTTGTAGTGGCAAGATGCTTGCCGGGCCATGCTCCCTCCAAAAGCCCCTGGGCAGGATCCTTGTCTCTCAACTTCTGGTAGACACAGGTGATCCTTAGGTCTGGCAGGATAACTCCAATCTCAGCCTCTTCTTCACGTGGTTGTCATCCTTCTGTCTCTGTGTCCAAATTTCCCTCTCTTTATAAGGACACTAATCCTTGGATTAAGGATTCATCCTAATGACACCAATTTAACTTGATTACATCTGCAAAGACCTTATTTTCAAATAAAACATTCACAGATCCTGGGGTTTAGGGCTTCAATATATCTTTTGGAAGGACATAATTCAACTCAGAACAGTATCTACATTAGTATCAGGATTTTTCAAAGAAACAAACCAATAGGATATATATATACATATCTGTGTGTATATATGTATATATGTATATATATGTATGTGTACATACATATGTGTATATACATATATACATATATATTTATATGAGATTATGGAGGCTGAGAAGTTGCATGATCTGCTGACTACAAGCTGGAGATTTAGGAGAGCTAGTGTCTTGAGTCCGAAGGACTGAGACTCAGAAGACTTGGTGTAAATCCCAATCTCAGGATGGAAGATAAAATGAGATGTCTCAGCTCAAGTAAAGAGGCAGGGAAAAATGGGGTGAACTCCTCTTTCCTCCACCTTTTGTTCTATTTAGGCCCTGGATGGATTGGAGAATGCCCGCCCACAATAAGAAGGCAATCTACTTTACTGAGCCACTGATTCAAATGCTAATCTCATCTGGACACACCCTCACAGAAAGACCCCCAAATAGTGTTTAATCTGAACACCCAATGACCAGTCAAGGTGACACATAAAATTAATCATCACAACATCCATTCATTCCAGCAAGTAATTTAAACATTTAGGAAGCATTAGCAGCAAATCAATTCAGTACTGAGGTATATTTGACACTGATTTAATTTGTAAAATTGTCAAGGATAATGCTTTGGATGAAATTGGTAAACTCAGACTCTGGGTGATGTGTTTATTAGTTCAGTCTGTTTGGACATCTGCTTATAATATGTACCAGAGCAGCTTTTCTCAGTGTCTACTTGGTAAGTCCTCTGTCTAATGGTTGTCTTGCAAAGGATCCTGAGATAGATAAATGTATGAGATACTGTAGTAGACCTCATCCCCTCCTGGAAATTCATGACCACACTGGCTCTTTAGGAGCACAGACTTTTTAAACCCTATGTTTCATTTTGTTTCATTGTAGGTCTCCTAAAGCCTACTGGACTTTGCAATCCCTCTCCCCTTAAAAAAAAAAAAATTATTTATGTCCCTTCCTAAACATTTTGAGAAATGTTAATCAAGATCCTAAAAATTTCTTTTTGACTTCTGACCCTTTCATTTCACTCCTTGCACTGGGTTTGGGTCCCCTTTTAGTGAGCACATCTCTTTCATCCCACATTTCTCAAGGGTAGGGACTATTTCATATTTCTTTCTTTCTTACCTTTTTGTCCCTAAAGTTTCTATGATGGTTGGCACATAAAAAGGCTTCATGCTTTATGAATGAATGAACAGAGTTGGAAAGACCCAAAATGTTTCACAGCAGGGAAGTAGTTAAGTCAATTAGGATTAATACATCAGTTGAAAATCATGTATCTCTATATAGAAAAATAAGTATGAAAATTGTGTAACAAAAAAACTTTGCAATCCAGCAAAAGGAAAATAGTATAATGCAATCGTATGAACTGTACACTGGTTTTACAATGACAGAAACATTTATTTAATAAGTTACAGTAATAAGTGAATAAGAAATAAGTGAATAAGTGAAGAGAGTCATATTAAAATGGTGAGATTGGGGCGCTTGGGTGGCTCAGTTGTTAAACGTCTGCCTTTGGCTCAGGTCATGATCTCAGGGTCCTGGGATCGAGCCCCACATCAGGCTCCCTGCTCAGCGGGAAGCCTGCTTCTCCCTCCCCCACACCCCCTGCTTGTGTACCCTCTCTCGCTGTCTCTCTCTCTGTCAAAAAATAAAATAAAATCTTTTTAAAAAAATAAAATGAAATGGTGAGATTATGGGTAATTTTCATTTTTTTAATTCCTTTTCCTTCAATATTGTCATAATTTAGTTCATGTGATACTAATTACATGGTTAAAAAGAAAAGAAAATGAACCTCCAGTTGGTGGCTTTCCCAGCACCACAGTTGGCCTGACAGCCAGCCTTTTGGGCCCCAGCAGTGAGTCGGGGCTTACAGAGCTGGAGAGTAGAGCTTCTTTAGCCATTAAAGACGTCCAGGAAAGCTATACTTTACTTCCCTCATCCACCCCCATGAAGGAAGGATGTTATTTCCTCTGCAAGAGGCTATTTTTTCCCCAAATTTTTATTTAAATCCTAGTTAGTTAACATATAGTGTAATATTGGTTTCAGTAGAATTTAGTGATTCATTACTTACATATAACAACCAGTGCTCATCACAACAAATGCCCTCTTTAATGCCCATCACCCATTTAGCCCATCCCCTGCTCCCTTCCCTCCAGCAACTCTCAGTTTGTTCTCTATAGTTAAGAGTCTCTTATGGTTTGCTTTCCTCTTTCTTTTTTTCTCTTCCCCTATGTTCATCTGTTTTGTTTCTTAAATTCTGCATATGAGTGAAATCACATGATATTTGTCTTTCTCTAACTGACTTATTTCACTTAGCATAATATACTCTAGCTCCATCCATGTCATTGCAAATGGCAAGATTTCATTCTTTTTGATGGCTGAGTAATATTCCATGGTTTATATATACCACATCTTCTTTATCCATTAATCTGTGATGGACATCTGGGCTCTCCATATTTTGGCTTTTTTGATAATGCTGCTGTAAACCTCAGGGTGCTTGTGCCCCTTCAAATCAGTATTTTTGTATCCTTTGGGTAAATATCTAGTAGTGCAATCGCTGGAAAAGTTGATTCCTAGGTATCTTACAGTTTTTGTAAATGGGATCGATTCCTTGATTTCTCTTTTTGCTTCTTCATTATTGGTGTATAGAAACACAACAGATTTCTGTACATTGATTTTATATCCTGTGACTTTGCTGAATTTGTGTATCAGTTCTAGCAATTTTTTGGTGGGGTCCTTTGGGTGTTCTACATAGAGTATCATGTCATCTGTGAATAGTGAAAGTTTCACTATTCCCTTGCCAATTTGGATGCCTTTTATTTCTTTTTGTTGTCTGATTGCTGAGGCTAAGATTTCCAGTACTACGTTAAGTAATAATGGTGAGAGTGGACATTCCTGTCTTGTTCCTGATCATAGAGGAAAAGCTCTCAGTTTTTCCCCCTTGAGGATATTAGTTGTGGGTCTTTCATATATGGCCTTTATGATGTTGAGGTATGTTCCATCTATCCCTACTTTCTTTATGGTTTTTATCAAGAATGGATGCTGTATTTTGTCAAATGTTTTTTCTGCATCTCTTGAGAGGATCATATGGTTCTTATCTTTTCTTTTATTAATATGGTGTATCACGTTGATTGGTTTGCAAATATTGAACCACCCCTGAAGCCCAGGAATAAATCCCACTTGATTGTGTTGCATAATTCTTTTAATGTATTGTTGGATTCGATTTGCTAGTATCTTGTTGAGAATTTTTGCATCCATGTTCATCAGGGATATTGGCCTGTAATTCTCCTTTTTAGTGGGGTCTTTGTCCAAAACCAGACAAAGACCCTGCTAAAGGCTACTCTAAAATTAATTCTTAAATTGATCTTCAATATATCTACTGACTCAAAATTGCTTTGAGTTAATGGAATTTTGTTTCTTCTGGGTGTTTATGTTATTTTATCACAAGATGTTTGAATCCTTTAGCAAGTTTTAAATTCAATAAGACCGTGTAAATTCAATATTTGGCAGTGCATGAACCCGTTTAGAGGTCCCTTTCCTCTCCTGTATGCCTTTAAGTGCTTTGCAGGTGACTTAATACTATTTTGGCATTTCTCTATATAGGGATTCCTTATATTTTGGTTAGTGTTCTAAATTGTCCAGTGGACTTCAATCTGAGCACAGTAGTTGCATTGGGGTTTAGAGTGTGATGCCCAACTTCCTCTTTGAATCCCCTCTCTCCTTTTACCCTCCAAAGCAAATTCTGCCAAACAAAACTCTGCTGTTTGCTCAGCCACCAGGAAGTCTCTCCTGAAACTGGTACCAAGGTCTGTTCTCTGATGTGTCCCTTTGTCTGAGCAAATTCTCTCTATCTCATGAGTTAAAGCCAAGGGTTTTACTTTGCCTCTTACCCGTGTGTTCTGCCTTGCCTCATTCATTCTCAGCACCAGGAAGAAGGACATCAGACATTCTCTCTAAGAAGGTCTTGTTACACTGAAGAATACATAAAAGATGCTCTGTTCAGTAGGTAATAAAATTGTGAAAAGACCTTATATGGATCTCAGTATCTTCCTCTAGGTAGGGTTTTCATATCTCTGGGTGTTTTCTTACGTATTAATAATCTACAATTTCTTATGTCCTGCATAACACCATTTCAGCCATCTAAAATACTTGGATCATTCTAGATAATTAGATTGTGATTTCAGGAAGCTAAGGATATATATATTTCATTTACCCATTCTACAATTATGGAGCACCTGCTGTGTGTTAGGCATTGCTCTAGACAACCATTTACCTATAAAAGCTAAAGTTTGAAATGAACTCTTTCTAAAACTTTTTATATCTTTTTTCTTTATCCTTTTTAAAAAATTTTTTTATTGTTATGTTAATCCCCATACATTACATCATTAGTTTTAGATGTAGTGTTCCATGATTCATTGTTTGTGCGTAACACCCAGTGCTCCATGCAGAACGTGCCTTCCTCAATACCCATCACCAGGCTAACCCATCCTCCCACCCTCCTCCCCTCTAGAACCCTCAGTTTGTTTTTCAGAGTCCATCGTCTCTCATGGTTCCTCTACCCCTCCGATTTCCCCCCCTTCATTCTTCCCCTCCTGCTATCTTCTTCTTCTTCTTTTTTTTTCCTTAACATATATTGCATTATTTGTTTCAGAGGTATAAATCTGAGATTCAACAGTCTTGCACAATTCACAGTGCTTACCAGAGCACATACCCTCCCCAGTGTCTATCACCCAGTCACCACATCCCTCCCACCCCACCCCCCACTCCAGTAACCCTCAGTTTGTTTCCTGAGATTGAGAATTCCTCATATCAGTGAGCTCATATGATACATGTCTTTCTCTGTTTGACTTATTTCGCTCAGCATAATACCCTCCAGTTCCATCCACATCGTTGTAAATGGCAAGATCTCGTTCCTTTTGATGGCTGCATAATATTCCATTGTATATATATACCACTTCTTCTTTATCCATTCATCTGTTGATGGACATCTTGGCTCTCTCCACAGTTTGGCTATTGTGGACATTGCTGCTATAAACATCGGGGTGCACGTACCCTTTTGGATCCCTACTTTTGTATCTTTGGGGTAAATACCCAGTAGTGCAATTGCTGGATCATAGGGTAGCTCTATTTTCAACTTTTTGAGGAACCTTCATACTGTTTTCCAGAGTGGCTGCCCCAGCTTGCATTCCCACCAACAGTGTAGGAGGGTTCCCCTTTCTCCGCATCCCTGCCAACATCTGTCATTTCCTGACTTGTTAATTTTAGCCATTCTGACTGGTGTGAGGTGGTATCTCATTGAGGTTTTGATTTGGATTTCCCTGATGCCAAGCGACGTTGAGCACTTTTTCATGTGTCTGTTGGCCATTTGGATGTCTTCTTTGGAAAAATGTCTGTTCATATCTTCTGCCCATTTCTTGATTGGATTCTTTGTTCTTTGGGTGTTGAGTTTGATAAGTTCTTTATAGATTTTGGATACTGGCCCTTTATCTGATATGTCCTTTGCAAATATCTTCTCCCATCCTGTCGGTTGTCTTTTCGTTTTGTTGACTGTTTCCTTTGCTTTGCAAAAGCTTTTTATCTTGATGAAGTCCCAATAGTTCATTTTTGCCCTTACTTCCCTTGCCTTTGGCGATGTTTCTAGGAAGAAGTTGCTGCGGCTGAGGTCGAAGAGGTTGCTGCCTGTGTTCTCCTTTAGGATTTTGATGGACTCCTGTTCTCACACTGAGGTCTTTCAACCATTTGGAGTCTATTTTTGTGTGTGGTGTAAGGAAATGGTCCAGTTTCATTCTTCTGCATGTGGCTATCCAATTTTCCCAACACCATTTGTTGAAGAGACTGTCTTTTTTCCATTGGACATTCTTTCCTGCTTTGCTGAAGATGAGTTGACCATAGAGTTGAGGGTCCATTTCTGGGCTCTCTATTCTGTTCCATTGATCTATGTGTCTGTTTTTGTGCCAGTACCATACTGTCTTGATGATGACAGCTTTGTAATAGAGCTGGAAGTCCAGAATTGTGATGCCGCCAGCTTTGCTTTTCTTTTTCAACATTTCTCTGGCTATTCGGGGTCTTTTCTGGTTCCATACAAATTTTAGGATTATTTGTTCCATTTCTTTGAAAAAAGTGGATGGTATTTTGATGGGGATTGCATTGAATGTGTAGACTGCTCTAGGTAGCATTGACATCTTCACAATATTTGTCCTTCCAATCCATGAGCATGGAATGTTTTTCCATTTCTTTGTGTCTTCCTCAATTTCTTTCATGAGTATTATATACTTTTCTGAGTACAGATCCTTTGCCTCTTTGGTTAGATTTATGCCTAGGTCTCTTATGGTTTTGGGTGTAATTGTAAATGGGATCGACTCCTTAATTTCTCTTTCTTCTGTCTTGTTGTTGGTGTATAGGAATGCCACTGACTTCTGTGCATTGATTTTATATCCTGCCACTTTACTGAATTCCTGTATGAGTTCTAGCAGTTTTGGGGTGGAGTCTTTGGGGTTTTCCACATAAAGTATCATATCATCTGCAAAGAGTGAGAGTTTGACTTCTTCTTTGCTGATTTGGATGCCTTTTATTTCTTTTTGTTGTCTGATTGCTGTGGCTAGGACTTCTAATACTATGTTGAATAGCAGTGGTGATAGTGGACATCCCTGCCGCGTTCCTGACCTTAGGGGGAAAGCTCTCAGTTTTTCCCCATTGAGAATGATATTTGCTGTAAGTTTTTCATAGATGGCTTTTATGATATTGAGGTATGTACCCTCTATGCCTATACTCTGAAGAGTTTTGATCAAGAAAGGATGCTGTACTTTGTCAAATGCTTTTTCTGCATCTATTGAGAGGATCATATGCTTCTTGTTCTTTCTTTTGTTAATGTATTGTATCACATTGATTGATTTGCGGATGTTGAACCAACCTTGCAGCCCAGGGATAAATCCCACTTGGTCGTGGTGAATAATCCTTTTAATGTACTGTTGGATCCTATTGGCTAGTATTTTGGTGAGAATTTTTGCATCCATGTTCATTAGGGATATTGGTCTGTAGTTCTCCTTTTTGATGGGGTCTTTGTCTGGTTTTCGGATCAAGGTAATGGTGGCCTCATAAAATGAGTTTGGAAGTTTTCTTTCCATTTCTATTTTTTGGAACAGTTTCAGAAGAATAGGTATTAATTCTTCTTTAAATGTTTGGTAGAATTCCCCTGGGAAGCCATCTGGCCCTGTGCTTTTGTTTGTTGGGAGATTTTTGATGACTGCTTCAATTTCCTTAGTGGTTATAGGTCTGTTCAGGTTTTCTCTTTCTTCCTGGTTCAGTTTTGGTAGTTGATACATCCCTAGGAATGCATCCATTTCTTCCAGGTTATCTAATTTGCTGGCATAGAGTTGCTCATAATATGTTCTTATAATTGTTTGTATTTCTTTGGTGTTGGTTGTGATCTCTCCTCTTTCATTCATGATTTTGTTGATTTGGGTCATTTCTCTTTTCTTTTTGATAAGTCTGGCCAGGGGCTTATCAATCTTGTTAATTCTTTCAAAGAACCAGCTTCTAGTTTCGTTGATCTGTTCTACTGTTCTTTTGGTTTCTATTTCATTGATTTCTGCTCTGATCTTTATTATTTCTCTTCTCCTGCTGGGTTTAGGCTTTATTTGCTGTTCTTTCTCCAGCTCCTTTAGGTGTAGGATTAGGTTGTGTACTTGAGACCTTTCTTGTTTCTTGAGAAAGGCTTGTATTGCTATATACTTTCCTCTTAGGACTGCCTTTGCTGTATCCCAAAGATTTTGAATAGTTGTGTTTTCATTTTCATTGGTTTCCATGAATTTTTTTAATTCTTCTTTAATTTCCTGGTTGACCCATTCATTCTTCAGTAGGATGCTCTTTAGCCTCCATGTATTGGAGTTCTTTCCGACTTTCCTCTTGTGATTGAGTTCTAGTTTCAAAGCATTGTGGTCTGAAAATAGGCAGGGGATGATCCCAATCTTCTGGTACGGCTTGAGACCTGATTTATGACCTAGGATGTGATCTATTCTGGAGAATGTTCCATGGGCACTAGAGAAGAATGTGTATTCCGTTGCTTTGGGATGGAATGTTCTGAATATGTCTGTGAAGTCCATTTGGTCCAGTGTGTCATTTAAAGTCTTTATTTCCTTGTTGATCTTTTGCTTAGACGATCTGTCCATTTCAGTGAGGGGGGTGTTAAAGTCCCCCACTATTATTGTATTGTTGTCGATGTGTTTCTTTGCTTTTGTTATTAATTGCCTTATATAATTGGCTGCTCCCATGTTAGGGGCATAGATATTGACAATTGTTAGATCTTCTTGTCGGATAGACCCTTTAAGTATGATATAGTGTCCTTCCTCATCTCTTATTACAGTCCTTGGTTTAAAATCTAATTTGTCTGATATAAGGATTGCCACCCCAGCTTTCTTTTGGTGTCCATTAGCATGGGAAATGCTTTTCCACCCCCTCACTTTCAATCTGGAAGTGTCTCCGGGTCTAAAATGAGTCTCTTGCAGACAGCATATCGATGGGTCTTGTTTTTTAATCCAATCTGATAGCCTGTGTCTTTTGATTGGGGCATTTAGCCCATTTACATTCAGGGCAACTATTGAAAGATAGGAATTTAGTGCCATTGTATTGCCTGTAAGGTGACTGTTACTGTATATTGTCTGTGTTCCTTTCTGGTCTATGTTGCTTTTAGGCTCTCTCTTTGCTTAGAGGACCCCTTTCAATATTTCTTGTAGGGCTGGTTTCGTGTTTGCAAATTCCTTTAGTTTTTGTTTGTCCTGGAAGCTTTTTATCTCTTCTTCTATTTTCAATGACAGCCTAGCTGGATATAGTATTCTTGGCTGCATATTTTTCTCATTTAGTGCTCTGAATATATCCTGCCAGTCCCTTCTGGCCTGCCAGGTCTCTGTGGATAGGTCTGTTGCCAATCTAATGTTTCTACCATTGTAGGTTACATATCTCTTCTCCCGAGCTGCTTTCAGGATTTTCTCTTTGTCTCTGAGACTCGTAAATTTTACTATTAGATGTCGGGGTGTTGACCTATTTTTATTGATTTTGAGAGGGGTTCTCTGTGCTTCCTGGATTTTGATGCCTGTTTCCTTCCCCAAATTAGGGAAGTTCTCTGCTATAATTTGCTCCATTATACCTTCTGCCCCTCTCTCTCTTTCTTCTTCTTCTGGGATCCCAATTATTCTAATGTTGTTTTGTCTTATGGTATCGTTTATCTCTCGAATTCTGCCCTCGTGATCCAGTAGTTGTTTATCTCTCTTTTTCTCAGTTTCTTTATTTTCCATCAATTGGTCTTCTATCTCACTGATTCTTTCTTCTGCCTCATTTATCCTAGCAGTTAGCGCCCCCATATTTGATTGCACCTCATTAATAACTTTTTGGTTTCTACTTGGTTAGATTTTAGTTCTTTTATTTCTCCAGAAAGGGTTTCTCTAATAACTTCCATGCTTTTTTCAAGCCCAGCTAGTATCTTTAAAGTGATGATTCTGAACTCTAGATCTGACATCGTACTAATGTCCGTATTGAGTAGGTCCCTGGCAGTCGGTACTACCTCTTGTTCTTTTTGTTGAGGTGATTTTTTCCGTCTTGTCATTTTGTGCAGAGGAGAATAGATTAATGAGAGAACAAAATGCTAGCAGGGTAACAACGTCCCCAGAAAATATACTCTAAACAAATCAGAAAAGACCTGAAGCAGTGGGAAAAGAAAGGGAAAGAGAGAAAAAAGAAAAAGAAAGAAAAAAAGAAAAAAGAAAAAGAAAAAGATAAAGATAAAAACAAACAAAAACAGAACAAAACAAAACAAAACAAAAACAGAATGTGATCAAATATGATCAGGCTGGTTTATAGATCAGTGCCTCCCAAAATTTTAAAGAAAGAAAATCTTATATATGTACAAAAATAAGGGTTGATATGATGAAGGGATGGAATATGACTGTAAAGATGGAAATTATAAAAAATTTTATAAAAGGAATTGATAAGTTGTTTGAAAAAAGAAAGAAGAGGATTAAAAAAAAAAAAAGAAAAAAGGGAGAGAATGTGATCAGGCAGGGGAGTAGAAAAAAACCATACACTAGAGATTTAGAGTATATTTTGATCTGTTAGAAGAAACTATCTCAAAATTTTAAAGAGAGAACAACTTATATATATATGCCAAAAATACGGGTAACTACTATGAAGGGATAGAATATGACTCTAAAAATGAAAAATAAAAATGTTTTTTTAAAAAAGGAATTGATAAGGTGTTGGTTGAAAAAGGGAAAAAGAAAAATTCAAAAAAAAAGAAAAAAAGAAAAAAGAAAAAAAGACAGTTAAAAAAAATAATTTACTTTGAAAGACTAAAGAATCATGGTAAAAAAGCCATGAATTCTATGTGCAGTATTCCCCTAGCACTGGAGTTCTGCCGTTCTCACTGATCGGTAATCCTGGTCTTGGCTGGCTGTTCTCGCTGATCTTCTGGGGGAGGGGCCTGTTGCCGTGGTTCCCAAATGTCTTTGCCGGAGGTGGAATTGCCCCGCCCTTGCCTGGTCCGGGCTAAGTAATCTGCTCGGGTTTGCTCTCCGGAGCTTTTGTTCCCTGCAAGCTTTCCGTACAGCTTTGGAAGCGGAGAGTGAAAATGGCGGCCTCCCAGTCTCCGCCCCGGAGGAGCCGAGAACTCGGGGTCCCGCTCCTCAGTGAGCCCCCAGAGAAAAGCAGTCAGTCACTCCCATGTCCCCGGTCTCCGGCCGCACTCCGAGCTCACCCGGCCTGTGACCGCGCGTTTCTATCTCTGGCACCCGACCCCGGGTGGAGTCTCCAAACCTAGCAGATCCCCGTGGTGTGCTCTCGCACCTCTCCTCCCGGGGGAAGAAGGTGAGTCTCCCCGGATCTGCCGCTTGTTGGGTCCCTGCTGGAGGAGCAGTGGCCCGACTGTGCCGCGGATCACGGTTTATGGCAACCCCGAGCTGAGAGCCCGCGCCTCAGCTCCGTCTCTGCAGCCGGCTTCCCTGCTCTGATACCTGGGAGCTCTGCCACACTGAGGCACCCCCAGTCTTCCTGTGACCCCGAGGGTCCTCAGACCACACTGTCCCACGAGGGTTCCACCCCCCGCTTAGCCACCGGAGTGACGTCCCTCAGTGGAGCCGACTTCTAAAAGTTCCGATTTTATGCTCCGTGGTTCTATCACTTGCCAGAAGCGGCCGATGGAGGCCCCTCCCCCGCCGTCTATCCTCCCGAATATCGCCTCGGATTCACTTCTCCGCACGTCCTACCTTCCAGAAAGTGGTCGCTTTTCTGTTCAGAGAGTTGTTGCTATTCTTTTCTTCCATCTCCTGTTGAGTTTGTAGGTGTTCAGAATGGTTTGATCCCTATCCAGCTGAATTCCTGAGAGGAGACGAAATCCAGGTCTCCTACTCCTCCGCCATCTTGCTCTTCCCCTCTTTTTTCTTTATCCTTTTTATATTGATATTAATCTGATCCTTTCTTGGTGTCAAGGTTAGATACAGTGTGGAAAGGCATTATATTAGGAGTCAAGGGGACTGGATTTTAGTTTCAGTTAGTTCTGCTGAAAATAATTTGTATGATCTCAAGTATTTCTTCAATTGTTTTTTGTGTAAAACTTCCTTATAAACTGTGAATGGCTATACATATATAAGGCATCATTATTATGGACACTCATTCTAATACTAGATCACAAACAAACATTTCTTCAGCATCAATTAAGGCATATGGCAATTATGTGCCCCTTTACTAAATGGCCTTACATACATTCTAGCATTTGTATGTATGTGCAGGCTGCAGGATAAACTGTGAACAGGGAGCTGGGGGAGGCTCACCACTCTTGCAGATTTATTCCGGACCAAAGGAAAGTGAATTTTGATATTGTTTTCCTTCTGTTTTCAGAAAGTCTTGTAGGGTGAAGCTATCATTCATAAAATTTGGTCAAGCTGAAGGAAAACCTGCAATTTCAAAGATTTTCTTTTTGTTTGGTGCAGCTACAGGGTCAAGACCCTGAATAGAGGGTTCTATTTTTTTTTTTTTTTAGCAATGTAGATTAATATTCTGGATAAGCAAAGGTAGGCTTGAACCTTAGTTTCAGGCAGGGGTGAAGAATAAAACTATTTTGCAGAAAGGATTAACAGGATTTTGGAGGTAAGAAACTGACAGTCAGAATAGGGATAATGTGTGTGTGTGTGTGTGTGTGTGTGCGTGCGTGAAAAGCCCCAGGGGTGCCTGGGTGGCTCAGTTGGTTAAGCCTCTGCCTTAGGCTCAGGTCATGATCTCAGGGTCCTGGGATTGTACCCCACATTGGGCTCTCTGCTCAGCAGGGAGTCTGCTTTTCCCTCTCCTTCTTCTTGCCGCTCCCCCTACTTGTACTCTCTCTCTCTGTCAAATAAATAAATAAAATCTTTAACAAAAATAATGGAAACAGTGTAGGCCTAAATGTAGAGGTGACAATGTTTGAATGAGCCTTTAGAACATATTTTAACTATTTTACTGAACTGTAATCCATATTCTTTATTCTTAACTATCAGTACAAGTCTATGAACAGCAGTAGTGTATTTATATTGTGTTGGTGATGATATAGGAAGGGGTGAGATAATGCAGCCCTCCCTACAGTGTCCCTCTAATATACTATTGTGTTGGTGGCAGCACCACATTGAGGGGGGAATGTAGCCTGTGGCCCAGGTGTTCAAGGTCAGAGGATGCTCAGAGCTGGGGATCAGGGGAGAAGGAAAAACACGCACAGAACAGGAACTGACTTCGCCAATTGTAAATTTCCTGAAAATTCAAAGAAACCTTGAAGAGACTCCTGGACATTCTATGCTGTGATATGTAGGATGAGGGCTTGAACCATTTACATTTTAATTCTAAAAGATGATGGGACCACAGAAAAGTTTATGAATTAATATATAACAGATAACAATGAACATACTGTCCAAGTTAAACCAATAATCACATCAGTTATATTTGCTTCAGGTCTTTTTAGATTTTTTACAAAAATTATTAAAAACAAATTAATTTTTTTCTTTCATCTTTCCCAGAGGTATATCCTTTCTTAAAATTAGAAGATGTACCCACATATTGGATATATATGGGATATATTGTTTTGTGCATTTCAACATTTTGTATAGATGATATAGTAGACATAATATGTCATAATTATCTTTTTTCTGCCAACACTATGTTTTTGACATTTCTCTGTTTTGATACATGAGATCATTTTAACTGTTGTCTGATAATTGATTGTTTGAATAAGCCACAGTTTATTTATCCATTCTTTTATTGTATGAAACTTAGGATGTTTCCACTTTTGTGCTGTTACAAACCGTAAGGCATTAGACATCTTTGTATTCATCTCTCTGTGCACATATGCAAGAACTTCTCTA